>NC_092139.1:60406990-60709133 GCF_043159975.1 Macaca nemestrina
GTAAAACCTATATGGATATCTCCTATTTTGTTCAAGATATTGATAATTTGTTTTCTCTCTTTTGTTTCTAGATCCATCTTGGGAGGTTTTGTAATATCATTCTACAGCTGCAAAATTTTACTTTACTCATATTCTCTACAGAATATTTGTTTTCTATCTCAATGCTTTCTCATTTAAATTTTTTTTCCTGCTGTTTTTCTTTAAACTTGAACTTCTCATCTTATTTCTGACTTTTAAGCTGACATTATTGATATTCAAGCTTCACTTACTTCTAACATAGGCACTTAAAGCCACAAATTTCTGTCACCTGTTTCTTTACTTAAAATAAAGATATTATTAAGTGCATACAAAATTTGATTATATCTTCTTGTTGAAATGACCGTTTTATAGTTATGAAATAGTTCTCTTTAATGTTTGTCACATTTACTTTTCTGAAGGACCGCTTGATCTTTTTTGTAATAAAGACATGTCAGTTGGTTTGTATATGTTTGCTTCCAACCTATAGCATTGCATTATGTAACAGGTATTCTTCAAGCAATAAGTAGTTGCATTTACTTTTAATTCAATCTCATAATCTGTGTTTTGGTTGAAGTAGTACTGAATCCATTTACATTTAATTCAGTTATTTACGTATTTTGGTTTAGGTCTGCTATTTTATCACTTGTTTTCTCTATGTTCTGTTTTCTTCCTCTGTGGTTGATGCTGTTGTTTTTAGGTGTTGTTTTGTTGTTTTCTCCTTTCCTATCATTTTTTTCTCCTTCTGCATTAATCAAGTTTTGGTTATTCAACTTTCTCCTTTACTAATATTTATCATAATTGTTAGTATCACCATATTTAGCAAATACCTCGTAAATTACCAAATATATGTATATCTAATTTATCTTAAATGTATTCTCTTATTATATTAAAAAATACAACAATTTCCATTTATTTCTCAGTGTTGCTTTTTTTGTCATTTTACTTTTAAATGTATTATAAACTCTACAAGATATTTCTATTGTTTTGTTTATTTGTTTTTTTGAGATGGAGTCTTGGCTCTAGCTCTGTCACTCAGGCTGAAGAGCAGTGGCACCATCTGGGCCCACTGCAACCTCTGTCTCCTGGGTTCAAACTATTTTCCTGCCTTGGTCTCCCGAGTAGCTGGGATTACAGGCATGAACCACCTCACCCAGTTAATTTTTGTATTTTTAGTAGAGACGGGGTTTCATCATGTTGGCCATGCTGCTCTTGAACACCTGACGTTAAGTGATCCACCTGCCTTGGCCTCCCAAAGTGCTGGGATTAAAGGTGTGAGCCACCACACCCAGCCTTGCTGTTGTTTAAAATGTAAACAGCTAATGTATTTTGATATTTACTCAATTATTTTATCCATTCCAGAGTGGCGTATTTCTTTTTACCTCTCCATTCTTATATTAAATCATTATTTTTTAACTTGAAAACATGTTTACTATTTCCTGTAAAGGAAGAAAACTGTTTAATAATTTCCTCAGGTTTGTTAGAAAATATTCTTACTTTAATTTTTGAAGATAATTCAAAATAATTCTCCCAGTTATAATTGTGAAGGCATCTTTCTATTTTTTTGTGTCTTTCATAGTTTCTGTTAAAAGTTAGTGATTCTTACTGTTTTCTCTAGTTGCTTTTAGAGATTTTCTCATTGTCTTTGATGTTTGTTAGTATTATAACAGTCATTTTGTTTGTAATTGTGATTGATATGGTTTGGCTCTGTGTCCCCACCTAAATCTCATCTGGAATTGTAATCCCCACGTGTAGAGGGAGGGAAGTGATTGGATTATGGAGGCAGTTTCCCTTATGCTGTTCTTCTAATAGTGAGTGAATTCTCATGAGGTCTGATGGTTTTAGAAATGGTAGTTTTCCCTGTGCTCTCACAGGTTCTCTTTCTTGCCTGCACCTTTTCAGATATGCCTGCTTCCCCTTCCCCCATTATTGTAAGTTTCCAGAGGACCCCCAGCCCTGTGGAATTGTGAATCAATTAATCCTCTTTCCTTTATAAATTACCCAGTCTTGGGAAGATCTTTGTAACACTGTGATAACAAACTAATACAGTGATTTTATTTGTTTTTGAAATATGCTGAACTTCTTGAATCTGTTGATTTTAAAAAATCAAATATAGAACTCTCTTGACTATTATTTCTCAAAATAATGCTCTGTCTCATTATCTTTGCTTCTCCTCTGGGAATCCAATTACAAGTTGATTTGATTTACTTCTTTTCTTTCTTTTTTACTGTTTCATATTTTTCAATTTTTATTTTTGTATTTCGGATTCTTTTTTATTTATTTTGTATATTTTTGCAATCCACCACTTTCTTTTAACATTTCTTTTACTATTTCAATTTGCTATTTTTATTTTCTTTACCGAGTTTGTTTTTATATCCAGCAATAATGTATTAACTTTTGTTTTTAAAATATATATTGTACTTTTTTATATATTCCATCTTATCATTTATTTTGTACATCTTTCCTTTCTTTTAAACATTATTGGCTAACTGTAATGTCTGGATCACCTCTGGGTTTCTTTATGTTTATTATTTTATATTTTCATTATCAATCACTTTATTCTGATTTTCTGTATATGTTATAACTTATTAATCTACATTGCTGAAGATATATTTTAGAGGCCTTTCTATAACTAATTTTGGCTTATTTTTTCCTGGCAGATAGTTAAATTTCTGGCAATTCTCATTAATTCTACCAATGCCTTGGTATAGTTATTTTTTTAAGGAAATATGAAAGGGTTTTTTATGTGATTGGTTTGTGGTTTATTTGCTTTTTTAACCCCCAATAGAAAATAGCCTTTACTTCTAGGGTATAACTGTAATGCACCCTCAAATGAGTGTCTGGGGTGCTTGAGGAATCTCTGCTCTGGCTAAGACCAAACCTCTGCTATATTCTACTCTCTGTGCAATCGCTCAAATCTTCTCAGGTGCATTCCGACCAGCAGCTGCTCTCTACCAGTCTCTTCAGGTGTCACTATGTGCACATGTAGTTCAAAAGACCAAAAAAATTCTCAAAATAAAAGGAAAATTCTCTTAGTTTTCTGGATTTCGTTCTCCTTGGCTTCCTGCATCTGGTACCTGAATCCCAATCTGAAGCCACCTCAACTGTCTGAAATTTGATGTTTGCCTTCTTTGCGTGGGAAGATTATTTATATTTGCTCCTATCTCCCTACATTTAAGTCAGGAAATATTCCTTAGAGAAGCTGAGACAAATATTTGACCCAGATTGCCTCGATTATTTCAAGGACACAACCTGGCATTTCTTACTCCCCAAAACTAACAAAAAGATTTTTTCTTTTTCTTTTTTTTTTTTTTTTTTTTTTTTGAGATGGAGTCTCTGTCACCAGGCTGGAGTGCAGTGGCACGATCTTAGCTCACTGCAATCTCTGCCTCCCGGGTTCAAGCAATTCCCCTGCCTCAGCCTCCTGAGTAGCGGGGACTATAGGGATGCAACACCACGCCTAGCTAATTTTTTGTATTTTAGTAGAGGCGGTGTTTCACCATGTTGGCCAGATAGTCTCGAACATCTGACCTTGTGATCCGCCCGCCTCCGTCTCCCGAAGTGCTGGGATTACAGGCATAAGTCACCGCGTCCAGCCAGAATTTTCCTTTTACTACATACTCAATTTAAGTTTCATGTTTGTGTGAAGCATAAAGATAAGTTTAAAATAGCTAGTCTAACATGAGTAGAACAAAAATCTCTGAGGCTTTCTTTGGATTAATCAATCTCTAGTTTGGAAGTAACACAAGTACTTTTAATGCCCTCACAAATACATGGCTATATTGTTTTAAATATTCTTATTAATGTCTTTTTCTTAATTTTTCTTTCTCTTATTTTGTTTCCAGTAGATTTCTAGCACTTTTAACCTTAATAAAATAGATCAGTTCAACACAAGTAAGTGTTTCAGACTCTCAAAAAACAGGCTCCTGTACATTCTAGGCAGTGTCTGAAAAACTAAATGTTTACTTTTCCTCTACAACCTCCCCTTTCTTCCACATCTAGACTTAAATTTCTACATGTAAGAATATTTTTTAAAAAGCAATTAACTTAGTTTTTGAACCCTAATGGAACTTGGTCCTTAGCTATGCATTCATTGTCAATATAGTGTCAGAGGTTGGGTCTCTCATGACACTTTCATTTATTTCATTTATTTTTCACAAGAATCAAAACTTACTTGGTATTTTTATGTTCCTGCTTTGTTTGAATCCAAATAGGTTTATATATGTTTTTCGATTTAGACTTTACAATAGTTACCATAAAATTTAGTTATTTAAAAAAAAGAAATATGCCGGGCACAGTGGCTCATGCCTGTAATCCCAGCACTTTGGGAGATAGAAGCAGGTGGATCACGAAGTCAGGATTTTTAGCCCAGCTTGACCACAAGGGTGAAATCCTGTCTCTACTAAAAATACAATAATTAGCCGGGTGTGGTGGTGTGCACCTGTAATCCCAGCTACTCAAGGGGCTGAGGCAGAATTGCTTGAACCTTGGAGGTGGAGGTTTCAGTGAGTCCAGATCGCGCCACTGCACTCCAGCCTGGGTGACAGAGCAAGACACCATCTAATATATATTTATATAAAATACCTTTTCCTATTAAAAAAAAAAGTTATTATTTTTGTCTTCAAAAAATAAGACTTTATTAGACATCATACATTATAAGACTTGTCCTATAAAAAAAACTTCTACACAGTTTAAAACTTTTTATGTATGTATTACCAACTAAACTCTATAATTTTTACATTTTTTAATTAAGTACTTTTTTTTAAAGACCAATTTTCTTTTTTTATTTTATTTTATTTTATTTTTATTTTTATTATTATACTTTAAGTTCTAGGGTACATGTGGATAACATGCAGGTTTGTTACATATGTATACTTGTGCCATGTTGGAGTGCTGCACCCATCAGCTCGTCAGCACCCATCAACTCGTCATTTACATCAGGTATAACTCCCAAAGCAATCCCTCCCCCCTCCCCCCTCCCCATGATAGGCCCCAGTGTATGATGTTCCCCTTCCTGAGTCCAAGTGATCTCATTGTTCAGTTCCCACCTATGAGTGAGAACATGCGGTATTTGCTTTTCTGTTCTTGAAATAGTTTGCTGAGAATGATGGTTTCCAGCTGCATCCATGTCCCTACAAAGGACACGAACTCATCCTTTTTTATGGCTGCATAGTATTCCATGGTGTATATGTGCCACATTTTCTTAATCCAGTCTGTCACTGATGGACATTTGGGTTGATTCCAAGTCTTTGCTATTGTGAATAGTGCTGCAATAAACATACGTGTGCATGTGTCTTTATAGCAGCATGATTTATAATCCTTTGGGTATATCCCCAGTAATGGGATGTCTGGGTCATATGGTACTTCTAGTTCTAGATCCTTGAGGAATCGCCATACTGTTTTCCACAATGGTTGAACTAGTTTACAATCCCACCAACAGTGTAAAAGTGTTCCTATTTCTCCACATCCTCTCCAGCGCCTGTTGTTTTCTGACTTTTTAATGATTGCCATTCTAACTGGTGTGAGATGGTATCTCATTGTGGTTTTGATTTGCATTTCTCTAATGGCGAGTGATTATGAGCATTTTTTCATGTGTCTGTTGGCTGTATGAATGTCTTCTTTTGAGAAATGTCTGTTCATCTCCTTTGCCCACTTTTTGATGGGGTTGTTTGTTTTTTTCTTGTAAATTCGTTTGAGTTCTTTGTAGGTTCTGGATATTAGCCCTTTGTCTGATGAGTAGATTGCAAAAATTTTCTCCCATTCTGTAGGTTGCCTGTTCATTTTGATGGTAGTTTCTTTTGCTGTGCAGAAGCTCTTTAGTTTAATTAGATCCCATTTGTCAATTTTGGCTTTTGTTGTCTTTGCTTTTGGTGTTTTAGACATGAAGTCCTTGCCCATGCCTATGTCCTGAATGGTATTACCTAGGTTTTCTTCTAGGGTTTTTATGGTATTAAGTCTAACATTTAAGTCTCTAATCCATCTTGAATTAATTTTCGTATAAGGAGTAAGGAAAGGATCCAGTTTCAGCTTTCTACTGATGGCTAACCAATTTTCCCAGCACCATTTACTAAATAGGGAATCCTTTCCCCATTTCTTGTTTTTCTCAGGTTTGTCAAAGATCAGATGGCTGTAGATGTGTGATATTACTTCTGAGGACTCTGTTCTGTTCCATTGGTCTATATCTCTGTTTTGGTATCAGTACCATGCTGTTTTGGTTACTGTAGCCTTGTAGTATAGTTTGAAGTCAGGTAGCGTGATGCCTCTAACTTTGTTCTTTTGACTTAGGATTGTCTTTGCAATGCGGGCTCTTTTTTGGTTCCATATGAACTTTAAAGCAGTTTTTTCCAATTCTGTGAAGAAACTCATTGGTAACTTGGTGGGGATGGCATTGAATCTGTAAATTACCTTGGGCAGTATGGCCATTTTCACGATGTTGATTCTTCCTATCCATGAGCATGGAATGTTCTTCCATTTGTTTGTGTCCTCTTTTATTTCACTGAGCAGTGGTTTGTAGTTCTCCTTGAAGAGGTCCTTCACATCCCTTGTAAGTTGGATTCCTAGGTATTTGATTCTCTTTGAAGCAATTGTGAATGGAAGTTCATTCATGATTTGGCTCTCTATTTGTCTGTTACTGGTATATAAGAATGCTTGTGATTTTTGCACATTTATTTTGTATCCTGAGACTTTGCTGAAGTTTCTTAACAGCTTAAGGAGATTTGGGGCTGAGACAATGGGGTTTGCTAAATATACAATCATGTCATCTGCAAACAGGGACAATTTGACTACTTCTTTTCATAAGTGAATACCCTTTATTTCTTTCTCTTGCCTGATTGCCCTAGCCAGAACTTCCAACACTATGTTGAATAGGAGTGGTGAGAGAGGGCATCCCTGTCTTGTGTCAGTTTTCAAACGGAATTTTTCCAGTTTTTGCCCATTCAGTATGATATTGACTGTGGGTTTGTCATAAATAGCTCTTATTATTTTGAGATACGTCCCATCAATACCGAGTACTTTTTTTAAATTTTGCTAGATCATTGAACTTTGATACTTTGTCTTTTTAAATAAAACTTAGACTTGGCATAACAAACATTTTGCAATAATACTGTTCTTTATTTGCTTTTTGGTTTTCAATTTACAGCAATTTATTGTTAATATTTAGAGAATAAGTAGTAAAATAACTTATTAAAAATGTTCTTCCTATAAAATATTACTGTACACTTCCAATAAATTTTTATGTGCAATGGTCTCACTCCCAGAGAGAAGATTTTCTAGTCCAATATCCAGGTCTACGAAGGTTTTACGTATGCTCTACTTACTGCCTAATTCTCTGGAACTAATAAACAATGAAGCATACAATATATTCTAAATTTCAAACTGCATTATCATCATATTTTTTTTACTTAAACCCTAATAATAAGTTTCACTTTTGACACCTGAAATTATTACAATGGGCTTCCATCATGCCAATCTCAACCTCTCAATATTTCTGGCATTTGCAGTATTTTTCTGAGATATTTAAGAAGAATCATCTGAATAGTATTTTGTTTATCAGAGCCTCAATTAATATATACATAAATTTTTGGTTAATACAGGCCCCTAATCTCTAAATACAAGTACTAAAATATGTTGGGTCCTTTTTTTTTTTTTTGGCTCAACTTTTATAGTTCAGATAGCCCAGGATTGGAAAGACCTGTTGATGTTTATTACTGTTTTATTTTCTTAGTTCTTGCTTGCTCGTTTTTTTTTTCCCCCCAAACTGAACCTATGTTCTAAAATTCTGAAATGAATTTTTTTCATGCTAGTATGAAGAGGGTTTAATTTGAACTTTTTTTTGCATCTGATCAGGATATGTAAAAATACACTTAGAATTTGTACATATAATCTCCAGCTAAAAATAAAAATAAATATTAATAGTTTTAGTATTATTGTGTTAAATTTTCTGAAAGTATATATATCATCAATGTCTTCTATAAATCCATGATTTTTTTATTTCCTCTTGTTTTTATTTCTATCAGCCACAATATATGTTAATAAATTAGGCTGTATCTCTAACCTATTATCATATTCTGTTTTCCTTTTCTCCAAATAAATCATTAGTAAGTATATATTTTCTTACTATTAAAAAGGTTGGCCAGGCTCAGTGGCTCATGCCTATAATCCCAGCACTTTGGGAGGCCGAGGAGGACAGATCATGAGGTCAGGATTTCGAGTCGAGACCAGCCTGACCAACATGGTGAAACACCGTCTCTACTAAAAATACAAAAATTAGCCGAGCATGGTGGCACCTGCCTGTAATCCCAGCTACTCAGGAGGCTGAGGCAGGAGAATCACTTGAACCCAGGAGGTAGTGGTTGCAGTGAGGCGAGGTTGCGCCACTGCACTCCAGTCTGGGTGACAGAACAAGACTTCGTCTCAAAAAAATAAACAAAAAAGTAAATAGTTTATCAGTTGTCCATTTTTACAATATTTCCCACTCTATATGTTACTAGTATAAGACATGTTTACAAGGATTTTAGAGAATCTTTTTATTTTAATTGTCAATTTGAGCTGTTATTTATTGGCTTTTTTTTCAAGTGGTTATGGATTTTGTATTTGCCCATGTTTAATGAGCCTTACAACACTGGTATCAGAGAACATGAGTTATTTAATTTTTCTTTTTATTTTTTACATTGACACCTAAAACATGTTTTTCTCATTTATAACATTGAGTTATCAATATATATTCTTTACATTTACTTTATTAATTTTATTACTGATAACTTTACAACTTCCTATTTATACATATTTTATAATATATATACAAAACCTTTTCAGTTTTCCCAAAGTAAATATATATTGAATGTATATTAACTATTATACCATTTTCTATTATTAAATAAATATTTTGGAAACAACTGAATAGTAAACACATTTTCATTCTAAATTATGTATCTCAGTGTTACAAATAAACTAAATCAGGGCATTCTTAGATAGACATAAGGAACAGTACAGTGTTTACTACTATAGCAAGGAGATATTTAAAAACAACAAAAATATTTTAATTATAATATCAAAATATTTAAAAGAAGTATTTGCTTTAAGCAACAGCAGTTGAAGATAAAATTTGTCACATATGTTATCAGGATGTTGTTGGACCATCTAATAATTGCTGCATTAATTTAAGAGTAGTCATTTTAGTTTTTAACCTTATAAATTGTATTCTTAATGCAAAATTTAGGTAAATATGTTTTCATGGAAATTACCTAGAAATTTTATGACAGATTTTTTTCAAAATAGGATAAAATTGTTGTTCATTAAATGTGTAAACTTTACATGTGTAATTGAAATTAGACAAGAGTTCAGTAAAAATCAGTGACAAATTATTAAAACATCAAGAATATTATTTTTAAAATTTCACTTTAAGATGAAATTAAATTACTGCCATAATTTTTAGAAATTAGTTCATTATTTATTGTTTCTATAGCATAGATTTGTTGGACATCAATTTGTAACATGAATACATTAAATGTTTCTTTCCACTTCTACAAATTAAAGAGAAGATAATGTAGATAAATTATGCCAATAAAGTTAAATTAATATGCTACTTGAATTTTAAAGAATATATAAGAAGGTGATTAAAATGTAGAATGAGATATGTTAACATAAAAAATATAAGTGCAATGCATGAATACTATAGAATATTGATATACCAAAGTAAACACTAAGAAAGAGAGCTAAATTATTTATAACACTATAAAGTTATATTGGGCTCAAATATACAATGGAAAAATAATACTGTAATCAGTTATTGTGGAATTAAATGTCAGTGAAAATCATTAGATTGTAGCTTAATTTTTCTAGGTCATACTTCAAAACACAACCATTTTGCATATTAAGCCTACATAAATAACACTGTAGTTATTGGTCTGAAAATTATACTGTTACTAAATAGGTTTGATATTAAATTACCTACATAGGATGACCGCACAAAACTAATCTACCACAAAAACTCAAGTTGCTATGATTCAGAGAAACTGAAAGGAAAAAGGTACTTTTAAAGTCATTTTTGGCTCATTTTACAAACAAAGGAATAAAAAATCCACAAAAATATTTGATTAACATATATTGTAACTTGTTTCTAAAGATAACCAGATTTCTGCTTTTGTCCCTATTCTGGGAAAAAAAAAAAAAAAGGATTTACTCATTATGCTGGTGCTCTTCACTGAGGCCTCTTTTGTAAAAGTTTTACAACTTTTGGTCCTGATTTCCTCCCCCCAAAAAAGAAAGCAATGGGGCTAAACCTCCATTGCATGGAAATCCACACAAGAATGGCTAATCTAGTGAAAGTACCAGCCTGTGGCTCAGTATCTACCCTCTAATAATATTATTTAATTATTACTCCTATGTGAACAAGGCTAGTCCTTAATTTTTCTTTCACAAGAAAGCCTCAATGGAGAACATTAGCATAGGATGCAGCCATTCAGAGAAAGCAGACCATACAGTCTCTATGGATACAGAGAGATGACAAAGGTGTCCAGTTTGTGCTGTTATAACAAAATATCTGAGACCGGATCATTTATAAAAAGCAGAAATTAGTTTTCTTACAGTTCTGGAGGCTGCAAAGGTCAAAGTCAAGGCACTGGCATGTTTGGTTGTCTGGTCAGGACTGCTGTCTGATCCCAAGATGCTTGGTTGGTGCGTTCTTTGTAGGGAAAGGGTACTGTGTCCCCACAAAGCAGAGATAGAAGGACAAGAAAGCTGAGTGCAGAGTGAAGCCTCTTTCATAAGAGCCTTCCCATTCACAAGGGTGAAGTGCCCACGACTGAATTAAAAAATAAGGAGCATATTGAAGTTCAATTTAAAAATTATTTAAAAACATAGTGTTAAGTGTGAGTAAACATGCCTATTCCTGTACCAATAATAGAAAACCTAAGGCTTCATGCTTACAGAAATTCATGAGATGAGGCCATGATCCTAGATAAGAAAGATGAAGCTAAAAATAAATGCCACCAAAAGGCCAAACATATGTTTACAACTACCACAGAGAGAGTACAAAGATTTTTTGTTTGGGGGTGTGTGTGTGTGTGTGTATGTGTGTGTGTGTGTATTTTCTTACTGTCTAGTTCCTTGCTTTAAAAGTTTGGGTAGGGACAAGAGGGAAAAAAAAGAAACTCAACTAAACGTTTGTGGCAAAACCCTATGTTTAAGCAAACTTAGCAATTTACACTCACACTGTATCTTTGGTTCAGCAGCTTCACCCTAGAATATAATGTGTATGAACTGATAATATCTCTGGTTCACCTAGTAGAATTGAAACAAAAATAAATGTAGAATATAGAGACAATGTCTCATATCATTTCAAAAATTCATTTTTTTTGGATCCATTGCTAGAGAATTATTGTGTTCCCTTTGAAGATGTCATAACATTTTGCTTTTTCATAGTTCTAGTATTATTACACTGATTTCTTCACACCTGAGGAAACAGTCACTTCTTACTTTTCAATTTACTTTCATTGGGGCAGGACTTTTTTTTTCAGGCTGTGACTAGGACGTATGTTGATGGAGGTCATTTGGCTTCGCTCCTGGGGTGCTTCAGCGGCAAATATTCAGTGTGGTTTTCTTGATTATAAATAGCCTTAGGGCCAAGGCATTCTCAAATACCAGTTGTAGTAGTCGAGTACTGGGCAGGTGAGTGGGCTCACAGCCTCCTGTGTAGCTGGGATGATGTGGGTGATGGTAGTAGCAGGGAGCAGAGGTAGTAAGAAGCTTGTCTTTTTCCCAGGCACTGTGCACTTCTGTCAACAGATGTGATGGACTGTGCAGGCTGACTTCCAGGCCTGTAGGTAGCACTTGCAGGTGACAGCCAACTGCAGCAGTGACAGTGAGTTTATGCTTGACCTTTGTTAACCAGGTGGGGTACTTGGGTGTCCCAGGTGATAGGTTGACCCATGGAATACTCAGTGGTTCAGAGGTCCTGTGCTCAGCCTGTGAAGTGTAGGGCAAGGGTGGGAATCAATGAAGCTGGCAGGGCTAAGCCAGACAAGCCTGCACTTGGAACGTGCGATAGCAGAAGCAAGTGCCAACCCAGAGGGGTATGAGGCTCCATAGGCAAGTGAGCAAGAGTTGGACCCATTTGACTCTCACACTCTGGAGCAAGTGAAGCTCCCTTCCACAGCACAACCGCAAAGTTCATGTCAAACCTCACTCAGTTAGCACGGATAATAGTGCTCTAAAGATAAATAAATCATCCCAAGTCAGAACACAGGAAAAGCTTATCCTCAGTAAATAAGACTGCCAACACAATCAACAGCCAAATTATTCACAGCAACACATTTCAAATTAAAGTAGTTTAGACAGGTTAAAAAATAAATATATATGCATACATAAAAAATCCATTAGGGGGGCCACATTATAAACAAAAGCATTGAAACATTTAGAAATAAGAAAAATAGAACTTTAATAACATAATTTTATATCCGTATATATTTATGTTGAGTAGATTAGCCATTGAGATTAAAATGAAATGGCTATATAAAGTAGAAAGTTAGGTTAATCTAGAAATAATTAGTAAAAAGAAAGATATGAAGAAGTCATTCATAATAAAGCACCAAGTGATTAAACAGCTGCAATATATAAAACAGAGGTAATTCAAAATAGAATCCAAAATGATACAGGTCAACATATTTCAGATTTCCCAGAAAATGATACTGCTTTGGGAACACAATATTCAAACGAACAACGACCATTTTCTGGAATTGCAAATGGGCAGAAATGCTCAATTCAGGGAGCATAAGAAAGATAATTCACTCAGAGATTTTACAGCACCCCAGCAAATGCAAATTAGTACATCTGTAGATAAAACATATCTAAAATGTAGATTTCTCAGCCTCTGTTTCAGTCATGGGTGTTTATGTGATTAGATTTCAGTTTAATTCGACGTAAGCATATCTGATGTGGTCACTTTTCAGAGTATCTGGAAATTAAAGAAAAGCTGCTTGCTCATGAGTTCTTCTTTGCTCCCTTTCTATGGTCTGCAATGTGTTTGTGGCAGTGAGTACCTTTCACCTTGAATGCAGAAATTAGAGTAAAAATGAGATCAATGTCCTAGGGGATAACACAGCAACAAGAAAATAGGGACCAAGGTCCCTGCATAACCAAATAGAACAGAGCTTTCCTATTAGCCTGGGCCAGCGTGGAAACAGATTACCACACATAAGCCAAAACTGTGAGATCTTTTTGTAATAACATCTTGGTATTTACTATCATGCAGATATTTAGGTACTCATATTGTTTCATCATTTGAGGTGAAAACAATAGCAAAAGGGAGAGAAAGAGAGAGAGGGTAATGAGTGGGTAAAGTCATAGGAGAGGGGAGAGACAAAAGTTTAGACTTTGTAAAATTGTCTCAAGAAATTGTTTTATTTATAATAAAAAATAAAGTGAGAGAATATCAGCTTAGGGAATCCAAATACATTGCAGCTATGTGAAATTTATGAGTTACTCCCAGAAAACTTAAAGACTAAAAACATTAAAATTAAAGGTTGGAAAAATACACAACCAACAAGCAAAATTACTACTAGCCAAAAAAAAATTGTGAAAATGATATGAACAAAAATTGGCTGAAACAAGCAAACCTAAATGGCTAGCAAACATAAAAAGTGTCAAATTTGCTAGTAGTTATTGGGAAATAAAATTGACATATATGTATATGTGTGTGTATTATATATATATGCATAAATGTATATATTCATAGATGTATATATCAACTTTTAATAATTAAACTAGTAGAAATCTTAAGAAGAGAAAGCCTTGGCAAATAAACATTTATAGTACATATTGTTACAAACATTATAGAAAGAAATCTGCCAGTGTCTATTTAAATAAAAGTCTATAAACATACTAACCCAGCAACTCCACTATTAAAGCTCATCTGTGTAGAAATATCCATATAGCAAAATAATAAATGTGTCTTGTTAAAAAACAGGATTCAGGTACATAAGTTGCTAGGGCTGCCATAACAAATATCACAGACTGAGTGGCTTAAAGAATGGTCTTTTAGCCGATAGCGGTGTCTCACGCGTGTAATCCCAGCACTTTGGGAGGCCAAGGTGGGCAGATCATGAGGTCAGGAGATCAAGACCATGCTGGCCAACATGTTGAAATTCCATCTCTACTAAAAATACAGAAAAATTAGCTGGGCGTGGTGGCGTGTGCCTGTAGTCCTAGCTACTCGGGGAGGCTGAGGCAGAAGAATTTCCTGAACCTGGGAGGCAGGGCTGCAGTGAGCTGAGATCACGCCACTGCACTCCAGCCGAGTGACAGTGCAAGACAACGTCTCAAAATAAAATAATAAATAATTTAAAAATGAATAAAAAATAAAAAAGAATGGCCTTTTATTTTCTCACAGTTTAGGAGGCTACAAGATCAAGATGTCAGCAGAGCTGGTTTCTTTTTGAGACTTCTGTCCTTGGCTGGTAGATGGCTCTCATTTTACGTGGTCTGCCCTGTGTACACAACTGTGTCCTAATATTTCCTTTGTATCAGGACACCAGTCATTAAATTAGAACTCACTCGAATGACTTCATTTAACTTAATTACTCTTTGAAAAGCTCTTTCTCCAACTACAGTCACATCTTGAGGTAGTGAGGGTAAGAACTCCAACACATAAACTTTGAGGGGACATAATTTAATGCATAACAATATAGCTGGCTTTTCTACTGTATTTTTAGTAATAAAAATGCAGAAAAATTCTGAATTACCATTAATAGAGAAATCGTGTAATATTGTAAGTCATCTATAATATAATAATTATACAAATTTAAAATATGATTTTATTAATTTATATTGTGTATGGATATTCATAATATGGTATGCTATGGTTTGGTTATTTTTGCCCTCCAAATCTTATGTTGGAATGGAATATCCAGTTTTGGAGGTGGCTTGATGCGAGGTGATTGGATCATGGGGCAGTTTCTCATGGTTTAACACCATCCCCCTTGGTGTTGTCAGGGAGAAAGTGAGTTCTTGTGAGATGTGGTGGTTTGAAATTGTGTGGCACCTCCTCCCTCTCTTCCTTGTTCCGACTCTCACTATGTGACGTGCTGGCTTTCCCATTTCCCTCTCCCATCATTAGAGGACTTTTCCAGAAGTAGATGCTGGCACTGTGCTTCCTGTTTAGCCTGCAGAGCTTTGAGCCAATTAAGCCTCTTTTTCTTCTTTTTTAATAAATTGGCCAGTCTCAAGTTTTTCTTTACAGCAATTCAAAATTGGCCTAATATATCTGGTCAGGAGTAGAATGTAATGATGCTATTTTCCTAGAAGGGGACATTTTTCCATTTTGCTTGCTAGAACTTAATTTGATTATTTCTTTTTTTTTTTTTGCTATTGAGTTGAGTTCCTTTTATACTTTGGGTATTACCTCCTTCTTAGATGCATATTTTGCAAATGCTTTTCTAGAAGGGGAATCTGTGGATTGTCTATTATGTCAATTGAACTTTTTGATGTACAGAAGCTTCTCAGTTTGATGCAATCTCCTTTATCCTTTTTTTTTTTAAATTTGATTGCCTGTGGTTTTGGGGACATAGTGAAAGAAAAAAGTCATTACTTGGTCTAGTGTCATAAAGCTTTTTTCCCTATGTTTTCATCCAGCAGTTTTAGTGTTTCAGGTTCTACATTTAAGTTTTTATTCCTGTTTGACTTAATTTTTGTGTATAGAGTAAGATAAGGGTACAGTTTTAATCCTCTGCATGTAGACATTCAGTTTTTCCAACACCATTTATTGAAGAGACTATGTTTTTCCTATTGTGTGCTCTTGCCTTTGTTTGAGGAAAATTAGTTGACCTTAAATGCATGGATTTATTTCTGGGTTGTCTATCCTATTCTGTTGGCTGATATGTCGGTTTTTATGCCAGTATCATGCTATTTTGATTACTATAGTTTTGTAACATATTTTAAAATCATTTATTGTAATGCCTCTAGCTTTGCTTTTTAAAGAGTTAAAATTATCACAGGATTTAGTTATTGAAGATCAAAGAACTGTGATGAAATTGACAATGGCATATAGTTATACTGTGGTATAAATGTATCAAACTTAAGGCATGAAGAAACAAAGCATAGTGCATGTTGCCTCGGAAATAAGGTCCTGTAGTGGGAGGAAAGAAAATGAAAACAACATCCAAGGCAAGATTGAACTACTCACGGTCAGTATCTTATTGAAAATTCACCAATTAGGTAAATGTTTATATATCAACTATTACATCATGAGTGAGGACAAAGTAGAAGCCAGGATTCTCAGGCAGTGAGATTCTGCCAAAAAGTAAGGTAACATCAGGAGTAGAAAAGAGGTAATCACTTTCATCAACATTTACTTATGGAAGATCATGAATCAAGAGTCATTTATGAGATTTATGTACATGTGAACATATCTGCATTATTGAAGAATAGCACATTTTAAAATATAGTAATATCAAATATTTGAATACTCAATTGAATGCATTCTTCTTGATTTTAGATATATATTCTATATTTTGGATCAATATTTTCTGTCACTTTAGGTATAGTTATAGAAAGCTACACTCTTCGGAAATATAGAGCAATCAATATCATTCTATGCTAACAAAACAGTTATGAAAAAGCTTAAGGATGTTTTGAAATGATAATAAACTAAAAAGTAATGCTACAAGAAAATAAAAGCATCGCGTATTGGGCAAAATCATTGATTTTCACTAGTTTTTTTTCAGGTTCTTTTATCTACTACAATTCAGGGTAGTATAATTTTAATACTTAATAAATCATCTATATTAATGTCAAGAAAATAAAGTTAAGCAACCATGTTAAATTTTTTCTGCATTTTTTTTTAATTTGTAAGATTTTATTTTTCAATACACCAACCACTTTCTGTTGATTCCAGTAGTGGTAACTTGAGGCAAATTATTATATTAGCAGACTAACAAAATAGTTATATTGAAGTTCCAAGGCACATGCTTTTTTTTTCTTAATGTGCTACTAGCTAAATCTATGAATTTTGAAAACGTACAGAATATCCTTGTTTAGACGATGTTTGATGAATTATTAATTTATCCTCCTTCTTCTTTTTGTATGTACATATCAATTTGAAAATGCCAATTCTCAATATCTCAGGATTCCTGTAAATTAGAACTCATGTGAGAAGTAAGGAAAGGTCTCTTGGAAACCTTTGAGAACATTATGTTTTCCTTGATAAAAGTGGTTGGCAAAGCTTCTTTCCTGATATTGCCTAGACTTTAAAGACTGAAGTGGGGCCGGGCGCGGTGGCTCAAGCCTGTAATCCCAGCACTTTGGGAGGCCGAGACGGGCGGATCACGACGTCAGGAGATTGAGACCATCCTGACTAACACGGTGAAACCCCATCTCTACTAAAAAATACAAAAAACTAGCCGGGCGTGGTGGCGGGCGCCTGTAGTCCCAGCTACTCGGGAGGCTGAGGCAGGAGAATGGCGTCAACCCGGGAGGCAGAGCTTGCAGTGAGCTGAGATCCGGCCACTGCACTCCAGCCTGAACGGCAGAGCGAGACTCCGTCTTAAAAAAAAAAAAAAAAAAAAAAAAAAAAAAAGACTGAAGTGATGACAGATATCTTGTTACAATGAGAAAAATGCTAAGAATGTTTCAGAGAAAATGGCTTTGCTCTAGTTATTTTATTATGTGACACAAATGAATTTCCTTTAAATTTGCTTTTCGGCCATCTGTTGGGATTTTCCATTACTTATAATCAAAGCCATTTCTGATTTACATATAAAGCTTCATTTTTCATTTGAAGCACATATAGGAAGTACAATAAAAGAGAAGAAAGATTTTTAAGATTTAGCGTAATATAAATTATGGTATATGGGTTTTATTGTCTCAGTTATTCATATTAAACTGATTTTCATAAATTTCTAAAAAAAGTGTTTATAACAAAACAAACCATTGCATATTTCCTACAGCTATTACTGAATAAATGCTCAAGAAAAGATAAATCCTGGAATCTAAATCTTCTAGGCATGGCAACAAAAAATTTTGAAAGATACATAAAGGAAACATTTTTTAGCATGTGTCTACAGTTCCTTTAATTTTCTTATTATAGAATAGCATTGTGTGTCTAAAATGTGTTCTTCATCTTCAAGGATCTTTCTTGAAACAAAAACAGAGACTGAACAATACTAAGCCAAGCAAGTTACAACTTATTGATTACTCTTCATCCTCCCTATCAATCAATTAAAAATTTATTTTTCTCTATCATTTCTTTTCTTCTATTTAAAATTTTTGCAATCTAGGAGACAGAATATAGATACATACCCTGATGATGGTTAGAAAATTAGGAATATAGCTACATAGATATTATAAAGTATCACTTAACACTACCAGTTCTTATTATAGTTCAAACAGGGTTTCACACTCATATTTTTTCTATGTTCTTTCTTAATATCAATATATTATTAATATTAAGTTGGTCATTAAAAAAAATACCTATTGGGTAGATACATTTTCTAGCTATTTGAATGACTTAAGATGTAAATATGTTAAGAAACATTTATAGGTGTTTAATGTATGTCTTGAGCTGTACAAATCATCATCTTATTTCACAAAACCTCTATGTAAGAACATTTGCTATACTAATTTTTTCAATGAGTAATTGAGGCACAAATAGCATAATAATTTATTTAAGTTCACACAATAATTGACACAGATAAGACTTGAACTCAGACGATCTCACTTCAGAAATTAACTTTATCCTATAAAGTTTTACTGTTTTTTTTTTTTAAATGTTAAAGTCTAAAGCAAGTACCCTTTTTAATACTGACGTTCTTGCTTAGAAATAAAAAATTATTTGAAGTTTTTCTGGTCAACAAAATAAAGTATTTCTATACTTCTGCTTTTATTTTTTGGCAGGGCATTTTTAGAGTTTTCTGTCATTATAACACATGAACAATATGTTGTAAATAAGATGTCATTTTAATATAACACACATTGTTTTACATTTTAATAACAATTATGTTACATGGATCAGTAAAGGAAAACAGACTTTTTTTCCTGAGACAAAGTCTTGCTCTATTGCCTAGACTGGAGTGCAGTGATGTTATTATGGTTGACTGCAGCCTAGACCTTCTGGGCTCGAGCAATCCTCCTCCTTCAGCCTCCTGAGTAGCTGGGACTACAGGCGTGTGCCACCACATCTGGCTAATTTTTTGTTATTTTATTTTAATTTTTCTAAAAACAAAGTCTTCTTATGTTGCCCAAGCTGGTCTTCAACTACTGGGCTCAAGGGATCCTCCCAACTTTGCCGCCGTAAGTGCTGCAATTACAAGCATGAGCCACCATGCCTGGCCCTAAAAAATACTTTTAAAGTTTTTATGAAACTTAATTTCAGGCTACAACTGAAATCTCAAAATTAGTGTGTAAAGTTGATCATATTTTCTGAAAAGTATTTTAGTTTATATTGGGTTTATAAGCAAATATACTAGTTACTTAGTCTAGTATTCTTTATAAAAAATGCACTAATGTAATGAGCTTAAAATATAATAAACATTAAATAATAATAAATTAGTACATAGAAAAGAGTCAAATGACAGTGTATAAAACTTATTTATGCCAAAGAGAAGCTGGAAAAACTGAAATTAATGTCTATTTTAAATTAGAAAATTTTTTAAAAATTTGAAAGTTACCTAATTTTAAAATTACTTTTGGAATGCAAATACATATAATTCATAATCCATATAAATTAATGATTTATTTCAATATTTTAAAAATGGAGCCTTCTATACCAATGGAAAAGAAAAAAACAGGTGTTTTAAGTATATCTTTTCATAATTGTCTCCAACATGATTGATAATTGATTAGCTATAAATTTTCAATGACTAAAATTAAGATTTATCTGTCTGTATGAATGTTCCATTTCCTTTTCATAGCCTGTTGGAACATTAGTGTTCAAATGTTAACATAGTATTTTATACTTTTTATACTCTTAATCATAATGTCAACCAAAGTTTTGTAAACTGAATATCTGTGATTTGAACTGTGGGGACCTTTATATAGTAGAAGGATCTTTAGGAGTAAGTGGTTGATTGTTTTTGGCTGTCCCAGTAACCAACTAAAACCATTATGCTTTTGACCACCATTCTCAGTTTTCCTAAGGTGTTCTACCAAAGCAAAAACAAAATCGGAATAAATTTACAATAGAATTACTTCTGAAATAAAATGAGTTGAAAATGTACAGAAAAACAATGGTACAGTAGCCCTCCTTATCCCAGTTTCACTTTCCACAGTTTTCAATTACCAGTTGTCAACTGCAGTTTGAAATTATTCAATGGAAAATTCCAAGAATAAACAGTTTCTAAGTTGTGAATTGCACACAGTTCTGAATAGCACGATGAGATTTTTATCCCATCCCAGGTGGAACTGAATGTGAATCATCCCTTTGTCCCACAAATGCATGCTGTCTGCGCTTCCTGTGGGTGAATCACTAAGGAGCTAGCTGGGTTATCAGATCAACTGTTGGTATCACAGTGCTTGTGTTCAAGTCACCCTTATTGTATTTCATAAGTGCAAGAGCAGTGATGTGCAGCAATTTGGATATGTCAAAGAGAAGTTGTAAAGTGCTTCCTTAAAGTGAAAAGGTCAAAATTCTCAGTAGGGAAATAAAAAAATATATATACCCTGAGGTTGCTAAGATCTATAGTACAATAGAAAATGTTAAGAGAGGCCGGGCATGGTGGCTCACACCCACTTACTCCCAGCACTTTGGGAGGCCAAGGAGGGCGGATCATGAGGTCAGGAGATCGAGACCATCCTGGCTAACATGGTGAAACCGCATCTCTACTAAAAGTACAAAAAATTAGCCATGCGTGTTGGCACCCGCCTATAGTCCCAGGTACTCAAGAGACTGAGGCAGGAGATTCACCTGAACCCAGGAGGTGAAGGTTGCAGTGAGCCAAGATCGCACCAGTGCACTCCAGCCTGGGTGACAGAGCAAGATTCCATTTCAAAAAAGAAAGAAAAAAAAAAAAAAAAAGAAAAAGAAATGTTAAGAGAGAGGGACCATATTCACATAACTTTTATTGGAGTATATTGTTATAATTGGTAAATTTTATATTAAATAATGTTAATCTCTTTCTGTGGCTAATCTATAAACTTTATCATAGGTATGTATAAGAAAAATCATAGTACAGGTATATATTAGCTTTCAGTACTATCCATGGTTTCAGGCATCCACAGAGGGTCTTGTAACATATTCTCCATGGATAAGTGGAGACTACTACTGTCCTGAAATCTTAGAACATATAATCTATTAATAAAACAAAAACAAAACCTGGTTACTGGTGACATAGGGTATATTTTTGGAAAGCAGATATTTACTATATGATAAAAAGTATGGAAGTTCTTCATATAAAGATACTATATTTCCCTCTTCACATATAGGAGCAGGTTTAGAAACTATAATACATCACATTATATATCATACTTTCTATGTATTTGGAGGGTAAGGAAGGAAGTATCTAAATAGTTGCATCACTTTGGATATATTTGCAATACTTGTCATTTAAAATGCTTAAATTCTTTAATGTTTATAAAACTACAATATGAAACTTTCAGCCAAATCTAATATTGTTAATATAAAGACAGAAAAAATATATACACAGACAGACTGCACAGTCCTTGTAAACTATAAATCTAAATTTGTGTCTTAATGATGGCCTTGAGTGTAACATACTTTTTATGGTTGAAAAATAATGTATTCCTAACATATCCTTGCTACATAAATGATTAATCTAGGACGAAATAAAGGAATAGAGAGGATTTTTACTAATACAGTTTCTCTTGACCTACCTGTGACAAAGACTTTCCTTTGAGTAAATTTTTAGTCAGGTATTTGAGTCCTTCTTGACTAGTCCTGACCTCAGACTTTTCTCTGTCCTTGTAGAACCCAGTTTGAACAAGAATCTTGCTAAGTCAGTGAAGGAGTTGAAAAGATTCCACCACAAAATATGCTACTCTGGCATATTGACTATTTTCAATGAAAACAAAGCCCCCCCCCCAAAAAAAAAAACAAAACCAAAAAAACAAACAAACAAAAAAAACAAGCAAACAAAAAAACTCAAGGCAGGTTCAAGATCACTCTTACTTTAACTCTGTTTTTTTTTTTAAAACAAGAGATGAAATTACCATGTGTAATACATATTCTCTATACCAAAAGTAGTAGCGTTCTTGCCATTAATGATTGGAAGGTAAAGCTGAGGAAAATCTGCACAAATAAATCTTGTTAAACTAACCTTTTTCTTCCTAGTCACTTCTCTAACCAATAAATTACTGTAACCCAAACCCCTTGGACTCACCACATTTCACAACCACTCATGTTTAATTCAATAAATAACGAGGTGGACTCTTAACCGCCTCTTTGGGTCTTCATTTCCTCATAAAGGCTTTTATGCTGAGTAAGATATATACAGTTGACCCTTGAATAATGCGGATATTAGGGGCATTGACACTCCACACAGTTCAGAATACATGCATAACTTTTGATTCCCCCAAAATTAACTACTAATAGCCTACTGCTGACTGGAAACCTTACTGATAACATAAATAGGCAATTAACACATACACACATACTTCATACATTGTATGCATTATATACTGTGTATATAATCAAGTGGCCAGTGGTAAAGAAAGTTGGTGAAACTAACGAACGATATTTTAGATTAAAAATGACTTTTATGTAACCCAATTATTCTTACCCTATGCTCACAAAGTTGAGTTTAAGGTAGTTCGATGCAGATGGTCACTCCATTCCAAAGCCTGGGTCCAAATACCCTGTTTCCAGGAGGAGCCAGCGTTCTTCAGAAGGTGGCAAGAGCATTGCAAATACTGAGGAAAACTTTTTTTGCAGTGTCTTTTTTCATCATTCCATATTTTGCTCTTTATAATTGCAACTTCTCTTCTTATACATGACTCTTTTGAGACTTCTCACTTCTCTAAGGTGCTATTTTCCCTCCTCATCTATTTTTTTATATGTAGCATATCCCTCCTTATTGTGCTGAAAAGGCTTCAGACTTGCTGTTCTTGCCAGGAAACATTTCTGCAGTGCGTATGGGAGTGGAACGACTTACAGAGTGTCAGGGCAAGTCCTTACATTTGTTTTATGCTTAGGACACAACACAGAAGATAATTTTCTAAGTTAAAGATTGTATGATTTTGTCTTGACTTCAGAAACTGGTCATACTTTTTACTTTAGTTTCTAAGAACTTCAGAGCTGAGCTTGAAACAACTTGAATAATTCCAATGAGACATTTGTTATTTAACCTTTTTAAAAAATACTTCTCTAATTTAAATCATATTATTATTGCTCTAAATTTGCCAGGTTCATTTTAGAGTTTTATAAACTGTTTTAAAACTAGTTTATGGCCAGGAGCAGTGGCTCACGCCTGTAATCCCAGCACTTCGGGAGGCTGAGGTGGGAGGATCACGAGATCAGATCAAGACCATCCTGGCTAACACGGTGAAACCCTGTCTCTACTAAAAATTACAAACAATTAGCAGGGCGTGGTGGCGGGCGCCTGTGGTCCCAGCAACTCAGGAGGCTGAGGCAGGAGAATGGTGTGAACACCAGAGGCAGAGCCTGCAGTGAGCCGAGATGCGCCACTGCCCTCCAGCCTGGGCAAGATCCAGACTCCATCTCAATAAATAAATAAATAAATAAACTAGTTTACATTAAGTTGGAATAAAGTTAACCAAATTAATACAAACATGTTTTATTGCACTTCTCTTTATTCACAGATATGGCCTTTTTTTCTTTTATTTACTAATGAAATGTTTGTGACAACCCAGGTGAAACGAGTCTATTGGTACCATTTAATAAACAGCCTGTTCTCACTTTGTATCTTGGTTTCACATTTTGGTAATCCTCACAATTTTTTAAATATTTCATTATTATTATATTTGTTATGGTGATCTTTGATCAGTGATCATTAATGTTATGGGAGGCGGAGTTTGCAGTGAGCAGAGATCACTCCATTGCACTCCAACCTGGGCAACAGAGTGAGACTCCATCTCAAAAAAAAAAAAAAAGTTTTTATATGTAGGGTACAAAATAATATCTGACCTTAAGGTGTGTGCAAAGTTTTCTGCATTAATGAAGACTTAAATATTAACACGAGTGATTGTTTTTGTTACAATCACCAGGTTCGATACTTTCCCCAGAAGAAAGCATATACAAAATTTTCACATAATTTAAAAACATCCACAGATATGTAGCTATGGATTCAGTTTATGAATCAATAATTCAGCTCTTCAGAAGTAAAAGATGACATGAGAAAATATCTGATATTGAGGTGGCAAGGAATAATAATGTTGAATTGTACCTTGTTAAAAACTGCAGACAGTTGTGGCTGTCTAAGTAAGACATTGTGTGTTACTGAGATGCATCCATGTGCCGAGTGAGAAGACTTGTAAGAATCCGTTTGGGAATAATGAGAACATGAGCATTCCCTTCCCTACATCCACTACTCCCCTCCTGCCATTTGAATGTTGTGAATTTACCAAACATGGTGATTTAGGTCACTTTTATTATTTCAGAAATTCCAGATACTTTACTACTCATATTAAATAGGCCTCAAAGGGACGTTTGCCATTAATTAATGTCTAATACGAAGAAAAGACAAATGTATGTGATCTGTAGTAAATAGTAATAATACAATCTGAATAATACATTTAAAATTTTACTCCACTTTCCAAGTAATAAAGCATTGATTCTAAATATATTATCTATTTGTCAAAACAAATAGAAATTATTTAGTGTTTCATTTAGAAAAGAAATTAATTAATGATGTCTCTAAGTTAATTTTTTACTTCTTTCCCCCATATCATTTTTGTATTATATAAGAGAGCTTATTTTTCTACTGTATCTTGGAATTAATTAGCAAAACATAAAGTATGATATTTAACCCATGGCTACCACATTTTATTCAGTGTATTTAGTAGGTTCTTATATATCTGGAAAAGAAAACTTAAGATATAAACATAACCAAACTAGAATAACATCTTTTTTTCTTCTATTTACTTTACTTCTTGAATCCAATGATATAATATGGCTTCCTCTACCTCTGAGAATACACTTAAAACTACAGAAGCAAATTAACATTCTCCCGATTCACAGGTAGTGCAATATTGAAGATTTCATCTCGTTGAACACATGTTGGATCAAATTTACAATACTAAAGCGCTCTTCTAAATACTGCAGTGTGTAGATGGAAGACAAGCTAGTCAGGTGGCAGAGTGAACATCATGCTGGTAGGCCTTTTCAAGCTGTCACTTGCAAGATGTTTGACTGCTGAGAATGTTAGCCATAATTAATCGCAGAGATAGGAGGCTGCAAATGGGCGAGGTAATATCCAACCCCTGGAATGAACACTAGTCATGGTAAAAGATAATAGATGTGGCCACATTGCTTTGAGAAAATTTAGAGAATATTTTGGGTCACACGGATACATTTCTGCCTTATTTGTGAAACGTATTCAATGAAGTTACATCACACATGTAGACTTCCAGATCCTCTGTCTAACGTACTTTCCTTGGCTTTGTGGGAGAACACATATTCTAATGAAGCTCATTTTAAGGCAAATACTTTTTGAAAATACAAAACTGATAGATATATGTATGCAGGATTCCTTCTTATATGTTTTTTTATAAACAGTGAGGTTGTATTTCTCCTTCAGTGTTTAATGTGTTTCATCACATAATGTCCTAGAAGTTTTATCAAATTTTTCTCTCCAGCTTTTGAAGGTGTGTGAGAGCGAAAAAAATGCAGTCTGCTGCTTCACTAATAAAACTAGGACAAAGGCCATTCCGACTGAAATATGTGAAACACTCACTTTTATTCATTTCAAGCATTTTAAACCTCTAAATTTGGACTTGAATAAAGACATTTCATAGAAAAACAATTATTTTTTATTTATTTTTTAATCTTGATAACTTTTAATAGTTTACAGCCACAGTGGCAGCTTTTTTATGTGTACATGCATTTAAATACAGTTTCATACCATAAATAGCCATGTGGAAAAATATCTGCCTCTAGGCAAAAAACAAAAAAAATTCTTTGCCACTACATAAATACCTTTAAGTAATACTGAAAATAGACGTGAGGTAATTTTTTTATCTAAAGTGACCGTAGCCTATATTAAGACATATTCACTGTAACAATTCAAGTTTTAAAATCCTTGTTTTATAACTCGAAAATGTGTCTTTTTTGAAAAACATCTTTACATTTATCACTATTGTACATTTATTTGGTAGGAAACAGGGGTGTTTAATGGCTTGCAACAGGGATGTTTGATGTCTTGCAACGATAAAATGATCATATTCAATAGAAAATTATCTCACATTCTGCATAACTTCTGAACATTCTATAAGACAATTACAGAAGTGAAAAACCAATTTGTAGATAACTGAATGAGTACGACCATTTAATATATGTGAATAAAGGCATTTCAGAACATTTTAATGTACACTACACTTTCCGATAGTAAGATTTTAGGTTGAAATAAGATTATACTTTAAAAAGTTGACCATTTTGAAAAAATCATATCACTGTTGGCAATGCCATTTTCATACTTGAGATGCTAGTCCAACATATTGCTTATCCATTTGATTCTGTTTGATTTTATTGTTATTACATTCATGATAATGCTAAAATACACACACACACAATTACTTGGGGGGTTTTTTGTTTTGTTTTGTTTTTAATAAAAAGCCCAAAGAAAAATGCTGACAACGTTCAGTTGAAATTTTGAAACTGGGTTTTATAATTCTGCCCACACAGCAAAAGCTGAAATGGTCTATGAAGATGTAGTTTTTGAACTAATGAAGCAAGTAGTAAAACTGACAAAACCAAGTGAAAATTATACAAGGAAACACAATAATAAGTTAACAAATGAATTATATATAATACAGTTTTTCTTCATGTTGACAAGACGTCATTTAATCCTTTCTAATATTTTCCCTTCTCTTATAAATAAATAAGCTTATTTGTTAATACTTTGTCTAACTCTAACTTTTATTCTGTTACCAATGTCAGTAATACTTTATTTTTCATTATTTCTCTTATAAAGTGACTTCTGAACTTGCTAGTTTGTTTAAACTATCACAAGGTCAGAAAACCAAACACTGCATGTTCTCACTCACAGGTGGGAATTAAACAATGAGAACACTTGGACACAGGGCGGGGAACATCACACACAGGGGCCTGTCATGGGGTGGGGGGCATGAGGAGGGATAGCATTAGGAGAAATACCTAATGTAAATGAGGAGTTAATGGGTGCAGCAAACTAACAGGGCACATGTATACATATGTAACAAACCTGCACGTTGTGCACATGTACCCTAGAACTTAAAGTATACTAAAAATAAATACGTAAATAAAATAAAAAAATAAATACAAACATATTAATCATAAGTAAATGAAATATCTGATTATCTCATTATGTCTGGTAGTAATGTCATCTAAATATTTAAATATTCATCGATATATTCCTTTGCTAAATTTTCTTTTATTTCTCTTTTATATTAAACTTTTTTTAGAGAGCACAACTCCAAATCATCTTTTATTAATGTAGAAAGGTCATATTTAGCAAAAGACACAAGGCAGGGAAGTGTCAGGCCTGAGGCCTGAGACGTGCTGAGGGAGAAGGAGGCTGGGGGCACGTGGGAGAAGTGCTGGGAAGGGCTGAGTGGTGGGGCCCACAGAAAGTTCCAGTGGGCAACACTGTGGGTAGGTCATGGGTGGGACTCACGGGGACCTCGCTGCTAACTCTTGTTGCTTTGGCGGAGTGGGGTGGGGGGAAGGGAGGATCGTTAGTGCTGCCACCTGCAGTGAGAGCCACCCCTTGGTTCCTGAGGGCACCATCAAGGGACACAGGACCCAGGAAGCCCAGGATGGTTAGTGCAACTAGGGATGAGGGCCAGGGAGAAGCAGGTGCTCTGGAGTGGCCGGGAAAAGTCCAGACACAGAGGCTTAGGAGCTTCCTGTTAAGTGTGTGGGTTCCGCTCTGTCTCCGCCAGGCACTCTGACTAGGGATGGATGATCCCTCTCTTCAGGCGCTCCGTGGTGCTCTTGCTGCCAGCGAAGGTGGTCCGGATCCCTTTGCCCATCTCCCCTGTGACCGACAGCAGTTCCGTGTGGGTGCTCTGGCAGCCCTGGGCACCAGGTGGTTTCATGGCCTGCACGCAGCCCATGGAAGGCGGTCCAAAGTCGTTAAACAGCGGTCTGAAAGGGACAGCGGCTCCTGGCACTGAACCCGACGGCGACAGGACGCTTCCTGTAGGGACCGGGGTGCCTGGCCCAGGGGTGCTGGAGCCGGGGGTGCTGCTGGGGGCAGGCATGATGGATCTGTAGAACATCCTCAACTTCTGGGCACTGCGGAGCCAGCAGGCCGCTCCTCGGGGGTTGGCTGCCTGGCCGCTCAGCCGAGATCTGATTTGCAAGCTGGCTGCACACCCCGTACTAAATCTATGTTAAATTTTTTAACTGCCGTTTTTATTAATCTAAATACAGTTCAGATATTCTCGATGAAAATTTCACATTTGAGTTGAGACGTACTAAAATGTAAAATACACAATGGATTTCAAAGATTTCATAAGAAAAAAGAATGCAAACTATCTCTAGTAATTTTTACATTGATTACATGTTGCCACAGTATTTTGGATTTATTGAGTTAAAATATGCATTATTTTTTTAAGAAATCTATGCTACACTTTTGTTAAAAAAATTTAAATAAACTATGAAATTATTTCTTGGGATAGAAAAGGGGACATTATTAAATATTTACCTAAATTGTTTTCAAAAATGTATCTTTAACAAAAACATTATCAAACAAAACAAAAGTATTTTAATTTTGAATAGGTAAAATAAACTTATTCCTGCTGAAATTCAATCCTGGTATGATTTCTTTTTTACGCATTTGAGGACTCTGTTTATAACCCAGATAAAACATAAAGCTTATGAAACTCCTCTGAGAATGTTGAACACAAATTACCTGTATAGATATCAGGGTGCAGATGATGCTGAGGCCGGGCTGGCTGAAGAAGAGCAGGATGAAGATGCTGTACTGGCACAGGGGCTGGCCCCAGGTCACCCGCCCTTCATGTACATGGCGATGGTCACCTGGCTCACCAGCAAAGTGAACAACAGGTCGTTGGTGGCCAGCCGCATACCAGTGTGTAGAAGGCGGTCTCCTTCTGCTCCTCGCGCGACTTGCACAGCAGCACGATGGCCACCAGGTTGCCCACCACCCCGAAAATGGATGGTCCAAGGCTGTCCAGCAGATTGGGCTCCAGGTGAGGGACACATTGACCTGGGAAGGGGTTAACATGACGGTGGCTGGTGGTGTGCAGCCCTGGAGTGTGAAGCTGAGTCTGGGGTGATGGAAGAGAGACAAAGCCTCCATGAGTGAAATGACCACCTGCAGGATGTCAGAGCCGCGCCCAGGAAACGGGATGCTAACATGACAAGAGAGGATCTCAGTCCCACTCTCTGGATTGCAACCACTTACCAACTGCAGCCACCCAAATCTCCAGGCTCGCTCTGCTCCTGCCAGCGACACACCATTGCTGATCTTAATATGTGTAAACTGAGCCTCACATTCCTCTTCCTCCTCCCTACCCCCCCCCCACACCTATCTCACTACTCTGACAAGAGCCATCTTCAGGGAAAGGTAACTCCCTAGTATTATTCCTGACAGATTCTGAGTTAATAAAATGCTCATGGAAATCCTGGAAGACAATTTGGAGAGTGTTCTCTTTCCTCCCTGGCTCCGCTGGCAGTGCCCCATCTCCACGCCTTCTACCCAATGGCCCAAATCCCATGTCACGTGTAGCGGCCCCAGTGGTGGCCTCTGCATGACCCCCTATGGTCAGCCCTCAGCTGTCTTGGACCAGCCTCCAGTCTGCCTTCACCTCCTCCTGCTCAGCCTGGAAAGTGCCAGGGCTTTGGCTTCTGAGAGCCAGGTCTCAGTGGCTGCGATTTAGGGATCTGAGGTCAGAGTAGCCAGTTTTCAAAAACGTGGGAAACAAGAGGGCCAGCGGGATGGATCTGGAAAGAACAGTGCTGGGTTACGCGTTCGATTTTTTTCCTTCCTTCAAACATGAGTCCCAGCTTTGCTGTGCCCCCCGGTGTAGGCTGTGGGAGGACAACTTCCAGGTGTGCGCCGCACGCACAGGTGGCAGGAAGCCTGGGTTCCGGCTCTGGCCGCTGTCCGCCCCAGTCTCTAGCAGTGTCAGCAGCTACTGATGTTGGCGGCTGCCACTCACTGGCATTTATAAAGTACTCCACCCTTGGCTGGGTGCGGAGGCTCAGGCCTGTAATCCCACCACTTTGGGAGGCCAAGGCGGGTGCATCACCTGAGGTCAGGAGTTGGAGACCAGCCTGGCCAATATGGCAAAACCCTGCCTCTACTAAAAATACTAGAATTAGCCGGGTGTGGTGGCGGGTGCTTGTAATCCCAGCTACTGGGGAGGTTTAGGCAGGAGAATCGCTTGAACCCGGGAGGCGAAGGTTACAGTGAGCCGAGATCAGGCCATTGCATTCCACCCTGGGCAAAATGAGCGACACTCTGCCTCAAAAAAACAAAACAAACGAAACAACAAAAACCCCTGCTCCTCCACCCCCTAGCATCAGAATACAGCAGAACATTTAGGTACCCACAGAACATAAACCAAGATGGTCTGTGTCCTGCATTTTAACAAACATTAGAGTTTTAAAAGAACTGAAATCATGTAGAATGTATCCTCCAGCCAAAATGGCATCCAATTCAAAATAAAAAAGTAAGATAACAGCAAAATCTTAAATACTTGAAAGATAAACAGCACACATTTTAGTTTTGTTGGTTTTTTTCTTTTTTACATTTTTATTTATTTTATTTTAAGTTCTGGGGTACATGTGCAGGATGTGCAGCTTTGTTACACAGGTAAATTTGTGCCATGGTGGTTTGCTATACATATCAACCCATTGCCTTGGCATTAAACCCAGCACGCATTAACTATTTTTCCTGATTCTCTCCCTCTCCCGCCCCCATCCAGGGGCCCCATTGTGTGTTGTTTCCTTCCCTGTGTCCATGTGCTCTCATTGTTCAGGTCCTACTATAAGGGAGAACATTAGGTGTTTCGCTTTCTGTTTCTGCATTAGTTGCCTGAGGATAATGGCTTCCTGTTCCATCCATGTCCCTGCAAAGGACATGATCTCATTCTTTTTTTATGGCTGCATAGTATTCCATATTGTATGTGTACCACATTTTCTTCATCCAGTCTATCATTGATGGACATTTGGATTGATTCCATGTCTTTGCTATTGTGAATAGCGCTAAACAGCAAGCACACTCCTAAGGGAAACGTCTCAAGGGAAACTATTAAATATATTAAACTGAATAAAAATACGACATATCACACTTGATTCAACACAGGTAAAGCCAGTGCTGGCAGGAAAATGTGTTTCACTAAATGTGTATGACGGAAAAGTAGAAATTTCTCAAATAAAATTTCAGCTATCACATCAAGAAAGTAGAAAATAGTAGCAAAATAAAACCAAAACAAATATAAGAAAGAAGCCCGAGCTCTGAGCGGCAGCCATGGCCACCAGCAACAGCACCGCCACGAGTGTCTTGCGGGCTTTCCTCAGAGGAGCCTGTCAGCATCCTCCAGTTCCAGGCGCTCTAGCCCCTGTCCTGCTTCAAGAGGCTTTTTCCAACCAGAGGCTTCTCCTCCATAGCCTGAAGGCTCGGCCAATTCCCACGAAGTTTGCCGGGAACGCAAGGCTGTCACTGATATTCGTGGCACCAAGACTTGTGCGCAGGTTGCACACATTGGCCACTGTCTGTGCCACGTGCAATGACGCCGCCTGAGGCGCGCACACCGCACGCGCACCCGCGTAACGGCTTGGCTTGCCTGTAACTGCTAGGCCTGGCTCTGCGTTCCTGGCTTGGCTTGGCGTTCCTCGCTTGGCTCGGCGTTAATCACTTTGCCCGGTGTTTCTCGCTTGGATTGACGTTTCCTCCATCGCGTTCTTTTGCTGGGCTTGACCTTTTCGCTGCTGGGCTTGGCATTCCCTTGGCTGGGTTGGGTGTTTCCTTTGGGCGGGGCGGGGCGGGGGTTGGCTCTTCCTGGGGGGGGGGGCGTGGGATCACCCCAGGTGGGCGTGGGCTTTCCCCGGCTGGGTGTGGGTTTTCCCGGGTGGGGTGGGCTGGGCTCCCCTGCTGGGGTTGGCAGGTTTTGGCTGGGATTGACCTTTCTCTTCAAACAGATCGGAAACCCAGAATTTCCTGCTAGTTGGTGAAACTGGTTGGTAGACGCGATGTGCTCGCAACTACCGGCCTCCCCTGGCTGTTCAAAGCAGATGGTGGCTGAGGTTTCTTCAATACCCGCTGCCTCCGCTGTGAAGAAGCCATTTGGTCTCAGGAGCAAGATGGGCAAGTGGTGCCACCACTGCTTCCCCTGCTGCAGGGCGAGCGGCAAGAGCAACGTGGGTGCTTCTGGAGACCAGGACGACTCCGCTATGAAGACACTTAGAAGCAAGATGGCCAAGTGGTGCTGCCACTGCTTCCCCTGCTGCAGGAGGAGCGGCAAGAGCAACGTGGGCACTTCTGGGGACCACCATGCCTCTGCTATGAAGACACTTAGGAGCAAGATGGCCAAGTGGTGCTGCCACTGCTTCCCCCGCTGCACGGGGCGCGGGGAGAGCAAGGTGGAAGCTTGGGAAGACTACGACGACAGCGCCTTCATGGAGCCCAGGTACCACGTCCCCAGCTGCAAGGGGCGCGGGGAGAGCAACGTGGAAGCTTGGGAAGACTACGACGACAGCGCCTTCATGGAGCCCAGGTACCACGTCCGTGGAGAAGATCTGGACAAGCTCCACAGAGCTGCCTGGTGGGGTAAAGTCCCCAGAAAGGATCTCATCGTCATGCTCAGGGACACTGACGTGAACAAGACGGACAAACAAAAGAGGTAACCGGGCCTGGGCTGGGAGGAGGCGGGAGGTGGGGGGATGATGGGGGCATACCCTCCTGGAGGGATCGGGGTCCTGGCTTTCTGTTCCTCCGCAGGCCCCACACCACCCTGGGTGTGGAAACCTCAGAGAGGTCAGGGCACAGGCCCTTTATGAACAACAACACAGAAACAAAACTTTAGCTGATTTCCTATCCGATTATAATTTCCCTTATAGAACACTAATAGACTGTATGAAAGTGACTTAACTCGCAAAATCAAGTCGATGCAGCAGATTATTTTTAATGTACACATTTTAAAACAATGTTCTATACATTATAGAAAGGTGTATATTGAGAACTAAGTCCCATAATATATCAACTTCTGGGCTAAATATTTTTCAAATAAAATCCAATATGGATTTTATATCAATGTACCCTATGTAAATATGTCCTTTACTGAGGAACCTTACAAGGAAACTGAAATGAGAAGATGGTTTGTGTCCTTGAATAGGAAGATTCGTTTTTCTTAAGATGTGAGCTTTTTCTGTGTTTATCACTTTTACGTAAGCCAAATAAAAATAGCGAAGTTTTAGCATTTTTACACTGCACATCCTGTATTTTATTGCTGTAATAAGTTAATTTTTTGTAACAGAATGGAAAAAGACTTGCTTTTCCAGATATCAAAATGTGAATGTGTTATTTCCACAAATTGTTTACTAACAACTGAAAAAATATCAATGAATAGAACAGAATAGGAAATCCAGAAATACCCAAATATATGTAAGAATTTAGCACTTGATAATGGTGATGTTTCATATTGATAAAGCAAGATTAATCATTAATAAATGAAATGCATGCTGTTTGGAGAAAACTAGCTAGATTTTTATGTCACAAAAGTAAGTTCCTGGAGTATAGATTAAAATTTTTAAATATACAAAAGGAGAAAAATACCAGAAGAAAACACAAAAGCCTATTTATATATGCAACTATTTATTTATTTATTTATTTTTCTGGGACAGAATCTCACTCTGTTGCCCAGGCTGGAGTTCAGTGGCGCAATATCAGCTCACTACAACCTCCGCCTCCCGGGTTCGAGCAATTCTCTGCCTCAGCCTATTGAGTAGCTAGGATTACAGGTGCCCGCCACCACACCCGGCTAATTTTTTGTATTTTCAATAGAGGCAGAATTTCACCATCTTGGCCAGGTTGGTCTTGAACTCCTATCCTTGTGATCTACCCGCCTCAGCCTCCCAAAGTGCTGAGATTACAAGCCTGAGCCACTGAACCAAGCATATATATGCAGATATAATAAAATAAGCTCAATTTAAGATTGGGCAAGGTACTTTTTTGCATATCTACCAGTGACCTGTGCACATAGGAAAACGTAGTGTTCCTGGTAAGAGAAGGAACTTAAGTTAGAAGAGGAATGAAATACTGTTTTCTATTGAAGTTAGAAGAGGAATGAAAGGCCGGCCGCGGTGGCTCACGCCTGTAATCCCAGCACTTTGGAAGGCCAAAGCAGGTGGATAACGAGGTCAAGAATTTGAGACTAGCCTGGCCAGCATGGTGAAACCCCGTCTCTACTAAAAAATACAAAAAATTAGCCAGGCATGGTGGCATGCACCTGCAATCCCAGCTACTCAGGAGGCTGAGGCAGGAGAATTGCTTGAACCAGGGAGGTGGAGGTTGCAGTGAACTGAGATTGCACCACTACACTCCCGCCTGGATCATGGAATGAGACTTCATCTCAAAAATAAATAAATAAATTAATAATAAAAATAAATAAATAAAGGAATGAAATACTGTCTTCTATCCACCAAGTTTGTGAGGGTGAAGAACAGTGGTATTTATGTAGTTGCTGAAAGTTTAAGCTGCTGCAACTTTTCTAACACACTTCGATGATAAGAACCACATGTTAAAAATGTGTATGCCTTTTACCTATCAACTCTATTATACTGAAATATCTATATGAAATAGACACATATGTTTTTCTTAGTATTGCTTAAAATAGCAGTGTATTGAGAAGAGCTCACATAAAGATTTTATGAAAAAATTTCAGTGCATCCATAGGATGGAATAACATGTAACCATTGAAGGTGTCAGTAGATACAGAGATATGTTGTGCAAAGATGTGCTTTGCTATATCAAGTGAGGAAAAAATCAGTTTGTTATACACCTACACAAACAGAATCTGCTCTTGTGTTACCTGAAAACATGTAGAAAACATAATCAAACTTATTTCTGGGGATTTGTAAGTGAAGTTCTTCCCTTTATCTGTGATTTCTGCAATGAATATCTGAAAAGTTTTAGTTAAATTTCACTAGTAATGAAATAATCCTTGGGAAGAGAAGGAATGTGCTACTTGCATAGATACAAATAATTTCTCACATTTTATTATTTATTTTTATTCCTGTGGATAGCTATCTTCTGTGAACTTTTACCCTCTTGAGAAGTAGAGGGTTTCTGTTTACCTGTTCCTGTAGATTTTATTGTATATACATTTTATTATAAAATTATCTTTTCATTATATATATAAACATGTGTAAAAGGTATGAATTAATTATTTTATTTTAGTTATATATTTATGAAAACTAAAATAGCAAATATAAATGACCATTACTATTGTAAATGTATTGCTCTACTCAGCAGGAGCATTCTTTAAAAATATTGAACTCCCAAGCTGTGTTTATGCATTCTTTCAATCCGTTTAGTCATCAAACATAAGCCAGACACCTATTATGTGGAAGGCATATTCTACCATCTCTCAGGATCCTTCCGTCTTTGAAAACTTCATATTTACCTGCTGGGCCTGAGCAAGTTGAGAGATTTAAAATTGGGGCATTAGGAGGTAATCTCAATTGAAACTTTTCTTCCCTCCTTTCAAACAAAAGCATTTCTGAAGGTAGACAACAGTAAAAGATAACCCTCAACTACCCTTCTGAAAATGTATAAGTCTTGGGTAAAGACTGTTTTAGTACTTTTAAGAACTAAAATGTGGTACAAAAACAGCATGGAATACTATGCAGTCATAAAATAAAGAATGAGAGCATGTCCTTTGCAGGGACATGGATGGTGTTGAAGGCCATTACCCTTAGCAAACTAATACGGGAACAGAAAACCAAATACCGCACGGTCTCACTTATAGGTGGGAGCTAAATGATGAGAACACACAGACACCTAGAGGGAAGCGACACACACTGGGGCCTATCAGAGGGTGGAGGGTGGGAGGAGGGAAAGAAGCAGCAAATAGAACTAATGGGTACTGGGCTTAACACCTGGGTAATGAAATAATTTGTACAACCAACCCCCTTGACACGTTTTTACCTATGTAACAAACCTGCACATCCTGCACCTGTACCCCTGAAAGTAAACGTTGAAAAAAAGCTCCACAAATAGTTTCATAAATTCATTTTAAAAGGAGAAGAATTATAATAGTCTTAAATCCTAATATGAATGATTGGAAATATCTAATGTACATACATTGTATAAATCTAAGTATTGATAAAAATGAGCCCATGCCATTCATTTGAATTTCAAGCTTTCTTTGGCTTAAAGTTTTTGAAAACCAAAGTAAGAAATAGATTATTTTAGAAATTTGTTTGTGCTTTCACCTCAGCCCTCTTATTCCATACTTCTTTTAAGAACTAAAATTTATCTAAGTGCTAGTCACCTGACTGGAACTGCCCCAGACGTGTTATATTGTAACATATTCTACTTAATGTAAGACACCAGGGATTGTATGATGCCCCATTATTGTATGTCTCAATAAGAGAATTATTTAAATGCTGCCAATTATAGTTATAGTAAATCATGAATTATAAGTGGCATTTCAGTGTGAGAAATGGTGGAACATAGAGACAATGATCATCTTAGAATCAATAAAATACATCGTTACCTGTAATCTTTAAAACATACCTGAAAGTATAGGTATAATTGTATCATCTTACTGAATTCAAATGTTGTCTTTAGTGGTATTAGTAAAAATTATAATATCTTACAATTACTGAGCTGTTATTTGTGTTAGGAACTATTCTATATCTTTCGTGTAGAGTCTTATTTAAGCAATACTGTGGTTTCCTCTGAGAAATCGACTCTTTTCATTCCCATTTTATTGATGAGGAAATTGAGAGCCAAAAAAGGTAAGCAACAGCTGGGAAGCATCAGAGCTTCAAGGAGGATTCCAGCCCACGTTGAATGCCATTCAAGGGCTCTGCTCTTCCTATTCAAATAGGCTGCTCTTTCATTCATACAGTGAGTCATGAGGTAATAAGTAGTGTGCTTTCTTCAAAGGGAAATTAAGTTTGTTTTGAAGGCAGAGTAATAGCAGGCTATTCTGTGTTTGCTATTGCATGAATCATTGATGTAGCTGTAGATAGTGCACTACAATTTCCTAAAAAGTCTTCTCACTCTCATAGGACTGCTCTACATCTGGCCTCTGCCAATGGGAATTCAGAAATAGTAAAACTCCTGCTGGACAGACGATGTCAACTTGATGTCCTTGACAACAAAAAGAGGACAGCTCTGATCAAGGTATGCAGTAGTCAACTATATCAGCATGAGATGGCTTTGATTTCAATACATAGCATAAAAATGAGTTTTCTCATTTAAATGGAACTAGTTGGTGAAAGCTGTGGAATGTTACTTTTAATTCTCAGGACTTATAATTTATTTTTGGTCTAATACTGACAGGCTGTACAATGCCAAGAAGATGAATGTGCATTAATGTTGCTGGAACATGGCACTGATCCAAATATTCCAGATGAGTATGGAAATACTGCTCTACACTATGCTATCTACAATGAAGATAAATTAATGGCGAAAGCACTGCTCTTATACGGTGCTGATATTGAATCAAAAAACAAGGTATAGGTCTACCAATTTCATCTTCAAAATACTAAAATGCATTCATTTTAGCATTGACCTGGGTAAGAGCCAGTTTTCCATATTTGGAAGCTCAAGCATAACCTGAATGAAAATATTTTGAAATGAGTTAATTATCTAAGACTTTATTTTAAATATTGTTACTTTTAAAGAAGCATTCGAGGGTACAGGTTTTTTTTTAATGCTCTTGTGGTTTATGTTTTTTTAAAAAACACTGAATTTGTAAAAGGTAATACTTTGTTTTTTTTCATGCCAGGTTTTTTTTTCCCCTAATAAATGTAAAATGACAAAATTTGCCCTGGAAATAGGTTTTACATTAAAACTCCAAGAAAACTCAAACACAGTTCAGTGAATAGTAACCCTGCCCCTTTGGCAAGTTCCCCCCCCCCAAAAAAAAACAAAACAAAAAACAGTAATAGATATGAGGTGATGGATTTCTCAGTGACAAGTCTTTTTCTCAGTGACAAGTCTTAAGATATTTCTGATTGCACATGAGGCAGAAGCAGAAAGGGAAAAAGACAGCAATCAGAAATATCAAGACCAATTTAGAAATTAGGTAATGGAGGGAAAGACCATGAAGAGGTTTTCTGTGTGTGTGTGTGTTGCTGTTGATCATTCATTTGTTTCCTTTGTATGGTGAGACAAGGTTCTTTTCAATTTTAGAGAATGACAGTTTTCAGTTTGGGAGAGGGAGTTAGTGGGTTGTAAACTGCTTAGAGATCAATTTCAGGAAGCCTCTGAGGATCCAGATAGGCAGTGAATAGGTGGTAATGTAGTGGGAAACACTTGAGCAGAGGGAACGACAAGTAATTAACTGACTTAGTGTCCTATTCTGGTAAAAATGGCCAATTGGAGTCTCAACTCTGCTTTCAACTCTAGAATATCTTGATGGGAAGGTGGGTGATAAGGGGCTTATAAGGAGCAAGATCAGGTTGGATTTTGAGTTTACTAGACCTTGTTCTACTCTTACCGGGGAAAATTATGTGATGTTTTCAGCAAATGAGTCTCTCTCCTACTCTTTCCTCTTTTTGGCCAAATCCTCAAATGATAAAGGGAATTGGTTATGTGGATGAGCGCTGAGACTGAAGTAATCATCTATTGCACTAGCTTCCAGCTAGAGTTGTGCATTCCAGTTACCTCAGGAAAATTTTTAAATAATCCACAAGTCTAGGCTTTCCCCCTGAAGATTTTCATAGAGTAAATCTAATATGTACATTTAAAAATGTTTCCTTGAAGCCAGGCATGGTGTTGCATGGCTGTAGTCCCAGCTGCTGGGGAGTCTGAGGTGGGAGGATTGCTTGAGCTCAGGAGTTCGAGTCTAGCCTGGTCAACATAATGAGACCCTGTCTCTAACAACAACAACAACAACAACAACAAATTTCTCAAAATCTGGATACACTTCTGCTCAAGAACCATGAATACATAAGTGTAATATGTAAATTCTTATGTCTCAGAAACTTAAGATATTTCTAGAAGAGTTGGAGTTGGATATGTGCTAATTCCTTTAAATCTTTCCTTTCCAATAACATTAATCTAACTTTTTTTTGGTTGGTTTTTGAGATGGGGTCTCAATCTGTTCCCCAGGCTGTAGTGCAGTGGTGTGATCACAGCTTACCACAGCCTTGACCTCCCCAAGCTCAGGTGGTTCTCCAATCTCAGTTTTTTGTTTTTGTTTTTGTTTTTGTTTTTATTTTGGTTTTTTTTTTGTTTTTAGTAGAGATGAGGTTAATGCCATCTTTTTCAGGCTGACCTTGAACTCCTGGGCTCAAGTGAATCACCCACCTCAGCCTCCCAAAATGCTAGGATTACAGGTGTGAGCCACCATTCCTGGCCAAGTCTGACTTTTATATGTGGATGAGACATTAAAATGAATATTATTGGCACTATCAGCTTACGGAATAATACCTTTTCCTTTATACCTTCAGTTATTCCCTGCCATTCAGAAGGTCTTTAGAAATTTGCAGTGAGTAGTTTTTCGTTAAGTAGAGAATGGCCCTTTCAGGATTTTTTGTCTCTTTGTTCACTTATTCAAGTGCTTAGGTCAGTAAGTCATTGTTAAGAGCAGAGTTTTCTCAATTAGAATTGTAGCAAATTCTAAACCTTTTTTTAAATCAATTGAAGCTGTATTGTGGACTATCCATTATGTCTCTTATGTTTGCAGAGCTTTGACATAATCAAGATGGCAGGTGTAAACACTAAAAACCATGGAGTTATTAAGAATACAGACGGGAATTCTGTTAGTTTCAGTAATCCTATGAACTGATGATTTAGTTAACAATCTGGAAAAAGTAAATACAAATAGATTTTAAATGAATGAATGGGAAAATTCTTCAAATGGGCAGTAGGAGTATTAATAGCAATTTTTATTGCACATTGGAACTTGAACTTTTGGTAAAACATGTGAAACTAAAGAAATATTTTACATTCAAATTCTTGCTTTATACACAAGAATTTTGTCTTAGGGTTGGATAATATAGAGATAAAAGATACATCCCCTGCCCTCAAGAAGCTCTTTGTTTAAATGGAAAAAAAATCATCATCCAAAAGTGCCATGCCAAATGCTGGGTTAGAAGCAAAGAGTCTTAGAAGCAGTAAACGTTGAAAGTGAGTTTTTGCGATGACCAGAGTTGATGTGGTCAGGCAGCGAAGGGGTGTTTCCAAGGGAAGCAGCAGCATGTGGGAAAGCACAGAAGAGTGAGATGGAAGCAGCTACATTTGATTTACTTTCTATGAGTGTAAGTCCATGGGATCTTATATAGTTTCCAGTTCAGCTGAGAAATAGGTAATTTTTTGAATTACATATTGTTTTTGTTTTATATTGTTTTACAGCATGGCCTCACACCACTTTTGCTTGGCGTACATGGACAAAAACAGCAAGTGGTGAAATTTTTAATCAAGAAAAAAGCTAATTTAAGTGCACGTGACAGATGTGGAAGGTATAGTTATTTCTTTTAATCTGTGTGTTGTTCGAGATTGATAGCAGTCACTCAAGTCATAAATAATAAATTAGTAAGATTAAATTATACTTATTGGGACATAGTGATGAGTATCAACACAAATCAGTTAAGTAGAAAAACAATTATTTGGACTGGGCAACATGAAGAACAGTTTTAGTAGGATTCATCTTCTCTTATTGTATTGACTGATGTTATTTGTTGTATGGTGTTTTTGGTTAGATGATATTATGTTAGCTAAAGGGATTTCATGTTAATTTTATGAAATGTGAACTTTAGGTTTAGTTTACTTTATGACCCAGTATTGAACTTCTTAACCTTTTCTAGTAGTTTTTAACCTCTGTGTCTTATATGCTTTTCTGCTAAATATGCTGCATGAAACCTAAATAGGAGTTGAAAATCCTTTTTTCTATTCAATGACTCTGCTTTAAGTTGCCTTGTTTGAAGAATATTAATGTTAGCTTATCCCTACTTGACAATTAATTGCTATTCCCACATACTGTGGGTCCAACAGCTTTTCCTTTTCTATTTCCAGTGTATTTTGATGGTTTTATTTTTAATTGGTATGGAGAGAGGGAGTGAAGATAGTTTTAAGTGGATACACTTTTCCTTTAATGAAGGCAAGCCGTAGGTGGGTGATAAAGAGAAAAGAGCTAGGCTTTGGATTCACACAAGACTGGGTTTAATCCCTAGCTTTCTTACTTGGTAAGTGTGTGACCTTGGGAATCTTATTTACCACCAAATGTGTTGTCATATATGAAAAGTAGGAGAATATATCCTTCAAATTGATTGTGCATAAGTAAGGAAGATATATATGGCATTTAATTCAGTGCCTAGCACATGCTTATTGGCATCATTAACTGAAACTCTTATGACTATTCTTACCATTATTATTAATATTACTGCTTTCAGCAAGCAGAGAGCTCTTACTTATCTTACCCTCTAGCTGATTTTCTATTACAGCATATCAGTCTAGGGAAGCTGTAAGGAAATCTTCACTTATAACTTTGTCCACTTCAGATAAGTGGCCCTAGCATTGTTTCTTGCCCATTGAAAGACTTTAAATTAATGTCTTCTACTTTCCAATACCTCACTGAGATAAGAGGTTTCCTTGTTGTCCCTTCCTTTAAACCTTGTTGTATTTTACAAAGATGAACACTTAAGCACCCAAGTGCTTGTGTGTTTTAGTGCATGTAAATCTTTAATTCTGCATGGACAGGCAAGATGTTAAGTTGATAAAGTATATCAAATTAGCTTTTAAAATAAGTTTATTACAGTTCCTAAGGGAGAAATTATCTCTGTCATTTTAGAAATGCTCTCATACTTGCTGTACGTTGTGGATCAGCAAGTATAGTCAGCCTTCTACTCGAGCAAAATATTGATGTCTCTTCTAAAGATCTATCTGAACAGACGGCCAGAGACTATGCTGTTTCTAGTCATCATAATGTGTAAGTGTTTACATTAAAAGGCGAGTTAATGCTAAATTGAGGTTTAAAATAATTATAACAAGAACATCTTACATATCAGGTGAGATGTCATAGTGCCGTTCAGCTAGTTTTAGAGTGGCAGTCAGTTAGTCCCCTGCATCAGCCAGAAATCAGAAAAAAAGCAAGACAATTTAGAAGTACCAATGGATACAGGATTCTTTATCTCAGGACTTTTAAGACCTTGATACTTAGAGATCCCAACATTGTTCATTTCATCCAAGTATAACACCTATGGATGGGATTAAAAAACAGTGTCATATCTTTCATTTTTCTGATTAGTTATTTGGGTCTTGAAATGTCCAGCTTAACAAAAAACCTTGTACTGTCTTCTGGAGACTATTTCCTACATACTCCTTGAATTTCTCAATAACTGAAGGGATTCACTAAATCCAAGGAAGACAGTCCCTTTTTTCAAGTCAAAAGGAGCAGAATAAAAAGGACATTCCAGTCATTTTGATGTTTCCGTTGTTTCTGTTGCTGCGTTGTTGCCACTCAAACTGGTCCTGTTGCCTGGTAATGGTTGACCTTTGACACCAAGATGCCCTTACTGATTCAGATCCCTCAAGTCTTTAAGTTCCCATATCTATGCTTCTATGCTCAGCCATTGTTCCCAAAGCACCAGCACCCTGCTCTGGCAGCTGGGTATCCTGACTTGATCTGCAGACAAAGTGAGCAAATTGACACTTGCCCCCATATTCAGAACCTAATGTGGAAACCACATCTTAGCCAAGAATTAGCTGAGACCTTCATGGTACAAAATCCTTTGAGGCCATTGTTGGTCTTTTCTCTGGCAGATATTAATTAGGCTTGTTCTAAAGGGTCAGAGGGGTTCAAATAATGTGACAGAAAGAGATCAGTGTTTGTTTCTTCTTCTTTGCTATCAGATCTGTACTGTAAGGCACCTTTATATTCTCTATAGAACCTTAGGCAGTAGAAAGTCCCATATGAACCTTCTCCGAGCAGTGACTCCCAGTTGTGGTCGGCCCTTGAGTGATCTGTTTTACATGATAATGAAAATCGTCCAAGCTACTTTCATCTGTAACTCAAGATTTTAAAATATTTTCAAATTCTACCTCACAGGGAGCCATTGAAGAGAATTCTCAGAATCTCAAGTAGGTTATTTGGACTTAACAGAACCAAGCCCTGTGCATGACTCATCACTAATCATGTGTAAAAGTAGGGCTTTGTGCTTGCTTCCGCAGCACATATCCTAAAATGGGAACAATACAGAGAAAATTAGCATGGCTTCTGCATAAGGAAGCAGCACAAATTTTTGAAGCATTCCATAGTTTGGTCAGTCACTGGAAGGTCATTTGACTATTTGCTGACTAGCTCTAAGGAAACAGTGTGAATCAAAGCAAAAAATGGGTGCCACCAAAATATTGAAATTGTGATTTGCACTAAAAAAATAGTCATGTAAGATGGTCTATGAGGTGATTCAGAGCTGAATAATGTGTTTGGTGCAAAATATGTTGTTAGTGTGTATGTCAAAAATTAGAGAATGTCAACTTACAACTTCTTCATGGAAACTAAAAAACATATAGGTAGAGTTTTGGTCTCCATGTCAGCTGGAATTGAACATCAATATCGACTATTATCCTAAGAAACATCTGCTGGCTCAGAGTTGGAGTCGGTAGAGAAGGATCACTGGTCCAAGCCAGGTCTTAACATCCATTGGTTTTTCTGCCCTTGGTGTGATTGGTCAACTCCGTAATAGTGGACACTCACATTATCTACTTTAATGAGATATTTATGAGTAAATTTAGTTACAAACTAAGACGTAGTTGAGATGCCCAGAATTTTAAGCCCTAAGGAGCAGGAAAACTAAGAAGCAAAATTAAGACTTAATAACATTTGCTGAAAACTATAACATTTGCATATTAGAACCTATGAACAAAATATGCATTGGGTTTTATTTGGGATTCCAAGATAATTTTAGTTATAATGTTTAGGAACAGATTATTCCTTTGCTTTACTATTTCTCTGAGCATTTAAAAAATGTTATCTTGTTAAATCTTTGTAACAACCTAGTGAAAGAAGGCAGCAAAGTCCTCACTTTGTTGAAGAAGATAAGCAAGTCATCCAAGAACAAATAGCAGTTGTTCATTATGGAGCTAGGACTTAAGCAGAGTTGGAACACTTTCTATTATGTCATGCTAATGCAAGCTAATTTACTGGGTCACACTGCTCTCAATTTATGAGCATTTCACCCTACATTTTTGTCTTCTTAGAAGCTTCAAGAGAAGTTTGTAGAATGTACTCATAAGTGGATGGGATAATACTGTTAAGTTCTGATATTATGATATTGTTTGAAATACTCTAAGAATTTTATATTTGGTAAGTGTTTTACATCAGTATTAAAATAGTAATTTGGTTTATTACATTTTTATACATAGAATTTGCCAATTACTTTCTGACTACAAAGAAAAACAGATGCTAAAAATCTCTTCTGAAAACAGCAATCCAGGTAACACTTGTGATAGTGAATTTCTTTAGGTCAGTTGTCCCCGATCTTTTTGGTACCAGGGACCGGTTTTGTGGAAGACAGTCTTTCTATGGGCTGGGGGAAGGTGGGGATAGTTTCAGGATTATTCAGTCATGTTACATTTATTGTGCTACTTTATTTATATTATTATTACATTGTAATATATAATGAAATAATCATACAACTTACCATCATGTAGAATCTGTGGAAGCTCTGAGCTTGTTTTTCTGCAACTAGATGGTCTCATCTGGGGGCAACATGAGACAGTGACAGATCATCAGGCATTAGATTCTCATAGGAAGCACACAACCTAGATCCCTCGGGTGGGCAGTTCACAACAGGGTTCATGCTCCAATGAGTAGCTAGTGCTATCACTGATCTAGGAAGGGGCAGAGTTCAGGCAATAATATGAGCCATTATTATTGGTTGGCTGTAAGTACAGGTGAAGCTTCCCTGGTTTGCTTACTGCTCACCTCTTCCTGTGTGGTGTGGTTCATAATAATCCATGGACTGCTACCAGTCTGTAGCATGGGAGTTGAGGACCCCTGCTCTGGGTGGTCCTACCATAGATAAAAAAGTAAAAGTAAGGAACTTTTGATCTCAAAAGAATGCTGAAGCAAAGTTATGTTACATATGCTTGTCCCAATAAGGTCTCACTATTACTGACTTCATTCCTTCTCATTTGAAGTTGGAAAGAGACACATTTACTTTGTTGGAGCAAGATGTGCTCTTCTACCTGCTGGTTAGTTGTCATGATAACAGCAATTTTGTTAGAACAAATGCTCTGCTACCATTTGCCAAAAGATTGTCATAATAAATATACAAATTTCTCAACTCTAGGCTCAGGAGATTATAATAAAATTAGAAAAATGTTTCACAATAACAAAAATGCTAGTATGCTACCTGGTTGTGGACACCTAATACATTGTATAACCCTAGCGGTATGAGGACACCTTTAATTTAGCCATCAATTTATCAAAGAACTTTTATAAGTTTGGTTTTATAAGTTGCAGGAGATAAAGACGGAGCAGATGTAGTTTTGATCCTTAAGGTGCTCATAATAGAGCTGTCTCTATTTCATTTCTGTGCTTTTTCAATAGAATTTACAAAGAAAATATTTCCATTTATGTTTTCACTTCACTTAACAAATAACTATCAAATGTCTTTTAGATACTAACCATTTTTCTAATGCAACAGAACACAATTAAAAATACAGACAGGAGTTTGTTATTATCATTGTCATTATTTTTTTATTTCACTACTTTATTCAGTTCTTACTGTGTGCTAGATGCCCACTGGAAGCTTATAATTTATTATATATTGATTATGTGCCAGACATATGTGATGAGGAATGAAAGTTTTGGTAAAAAAAAAAAAAAGTAGGTATGTTCAAGGGAAGCATGCAGAGTGAGAAGAATTTTTCTAGGTAAAAAAGCAGAAGAATAATGTTTGACAGAAGGAACATGCAACAAGATTGTGTGTTGGCCAGAAGGAACATCTAAGGAGATTGCCTGTTTGGCAGGAAGGGCAGCAAGTGCAAAAGACAAGATGCTTGAGTGAACTTTGCAGGGTTTCTGAGCAGTTCACTTTTGCTAGCACCAAAAGTGTGAGATACCAGAGGTTGGGAATGAGGTGAATACTTGGGTAAGGCAAGTTTATGACAGACTTTTTAATACTACAGAAATGAGTAGGTTTCGTCCTGTGGGCCATGGGAAGTTTACCAGGTAGAATGCTTTGGACTGCAAATACTGATGAACAGTGGTGAAAACAGTAGGAACCAGAGTTGTTTTGTTTGTTCAGTGATATCCTAGGGATCCCTCTTGTCCCTCTTTCTGTGCTGTCGACAGTGTTTTATTCATGTCTCCCTTCATGGTCGGGTAATCTGCAACAGCTCCAAACATCTTGTTCTCACAACACAACATCTCAAGGGCTTCTTTTCTTCACCTGTGTTTTCTAAACAGGGAGAAAACTTAGAAGCACACAAGTGGCTTCCTGTAACATTTCATTGGCTGTGTTACACTACCTGCTCATTCCCAAACCAGGCACTGGGAATGCAAATATGTGATTAGCTTAGAATTAACGTTTCTCTTTCTGAGGCTGAGGAGGGAGATTGGGATAATAAACATCCCAATAGACTTGTGTTTCTTCTGCAAGAAAGAATAAGGAATGGCTATTGGTAGGGAGTCGACAATGTTTGCTGCAGGGGCTCATTGGAGACATGGGAGCAGGGGAGTCACAAGATTAAATGTGAGTATTAAGGCATTCTGGTTGTGGTGTAAAATGGGTTAGCAAGCTTTTCCTGTAAAGGACCAGGTGGGAAATATTTTAGACTATGTGGTCTCTGTCATAACTACTTACCCCTGCTGTTGTCTGCTGTTGTAGAGTGAAAGCCACCATGATTCTATGTAAGCAAACAGGCATGACTGAGCTCCTATAAAACTTTATTTACAAACCATAAGGCAGATTTAATTTGGACTGTGGCCTATAGTTTCCTGGGATTGGTGGAAGGTTACCATGGAAAGAAACCAGGAGACAAAGGAAGCTTTTGCAATAGTCAGCTACAGTTTCCGTCACACATCCTTGGACTAGTATCAATGTATTATAAGGTTTTCACCCATCCATGGTGGAATAAAATTAGGAATCTCAGTTACTCATTTTAATATGTTGGTCTTTGTTTTTATGGTGTTATGCCTTTTTATTTGTTTTGCTTAAGTTTTTCATGTAAGAACTAACATTAGTAGTTGACGGTTTTCTTTTAAATAGAAGCCATTTTGTAAAGTTTATGTTCCCAGTGGCAGTGGAAATATAAAGCAGAGGCAGAAGAGAGGTATAGTCCATATGATTTAGTGATAATTGAATGAGAAAGGCTTGGGGGACCGAGAGAAATGTCAGATGATTTACAGGTTTCCAGGTCGTACACTAGTATTTAACCTGGACATGAGGAAGGAGTAGGAAATTTTCTGGTGAATACAGAAGAGCAAAGAGCTGCAGGTCAGCAGAAATGACCATTTTTTTCCTATGCATGTTTAATGGAATATTCATGTAGTATATTTTGAGTAGGTAATTGGATAACCAGCATTTATAACTCACATCCTACTACTTTGACTCTCAATAACAAGACTTATCAAAGATCAAAGAATCTGAAAGTTGATGAAAATGTCATCATTTTCATCATCCATGTGTATCACCATCAGTGACCGAAAGTCGGCATCCACAGAACACAGAATTGGGATAGGTGAACTTAATAGATAAAGATGAATATCAGAATTGTGTTCCTCTTAGGGAATGATAGTCTCCATGACCTGTATGAGTCACGGCTGCCAGAAAAGAAAGAGAGCAAGGAGTGTATTAAAGAAGCACAGCAAATTCAGTCCTAGAGTTCCCTGCTTGACTTCATGTCATAGTTCTGATTTCTAAAATACTATTTTCTGCAAAATATGCTTTCTGTTTTTCCCTTCTTGTAGCCTGCAACCAAACAGAATCCCTTCAGTGGGGCATTTTTGTGTTCTTCCTTTAATAACAGCAACATATAAATGACAAAAAGAAGTAAGAGAAAGAGTGTTTTTTTATAGGCTAGTATTTAACATAAACTTGAGAGTGAGTACCAAGATTATACTTAGAATTTACAGACTGGGTAGGAAGACGAGATAGAAATCTGAAGATTACTGACTCAAACACAGTGTAGTTTCATTGCTTTATTGTCACATCTCTGAATTCGCAACTAGGAATTATATTCGTATGCACTATAACTTTAGAAAGCACCTTCCCAAACCAAATATTAAGTGATTTATTGTAATTTCTTTGACTTATTATAGAATTGACTTTCCAAGTGCTCATGAGAATTATTGAGAATTTGCTACATAGTAACATCTCAGCTGTGTCCACAAGAGCTATCTGTCACCTTGTCTTAATGACTATTGGCTCACTAGGAATATTGGTTTTGGCATTAAAATGATATTTTTCTAAATGCAGATAGGACCAGGGATCACTCTTGAACATTAATGTCCAAGCATCTTAAAATTACACATCAGGTTTCATAATCTGACTTCTGCCCCACTCTTCATCTTTAGCCCTTTCCCTGTGTGCCCTTTCTCTGGCATTACTGAGCTGCTGGTAATGTCCTACTCACTCGTTCACTCTTTCAGGCCTCACTCCTGCTCTTGCTGCTGTGTGGAATGCTGTTACCCTTTCCTTCCCTCTACCGCTTTTAATCTGGCTAGCCTCAATATTTCAGTCTGTGCTTGGGCATGTGTTCTAGAAAAGCCATCCCTGATATGCTTTATTTTCATTGTTTTTAAACCCTAATGCCTAGCATGTATGTAGCAGGACTCAATAAGAAATTTCTGAGTAAAATAAAGACTGTTTTTACAAAGATGATGTGCAGGACTGTTCTCTGCAGTCTTGGAGCAGAGGGGACAGACATGTGGGGGAATAATGTACAGTTCAGGTGGTAAAGATGCAGTAGAAAAATCAGTGAAGTCACAAGGCAGCCTCAAGAAGGAGGTACCTTTTTATCTGGGGAAAGACATGCAGAATCAAGGAAGACTTCACATATCGTTGTTTTAAAAGATGAAAATAGGGCCAGTTGTTGTGTCTCACAACTGTAATCCCAGCATTTTGGGGGGCTGGAGGAGGTGGATCACAAGGTCAAAAGATCAAGAACATCCTGGCCAATCATGAAACACCATCTCTACTACAAATATGAAAATTAGCTGGGCATGATGGTGCATGCCTGTAATCCCAGCTTCTTGGGAGACTGAGACAGGAGAATTGCTTGAACCAGGGAGTCAGAGGTTGCAGTGAGCTGAGATTGTGCCACTGCACTCCAGCCTGGTGACAGAGAAAGACCCTGGCTCAACAAAAAAAAAAAAAAAGAAGAAGAAAAAAAAAAAAAGAAAAAAAATAAATTTGTCAGAATAGTAGAGGGAAACATTTTAGATATTAGGAAGACATTGTGCACTAATAAAGGTGTCAGTAGTAGTTTTGGAAATCATTTATAAGGTACTATTGTTGCAGAAAACAGGAGGCAGGAGAGACCCAGTGGGTGAAACAGGAGGATTTTATTTAGGTGCACACCAGTTCAGTGGATTTGCATCCAAATGCTGAGTCCTGAACAAAGACAGAGCCTGGCTTATAAAGGCAAGCTTACAGAAGCAGAACAAAGGCAGTTAATCATATAGTGACAGTTTGGCAACCTCAGCATAGCTTGTGACTTTGCAACTACATTGAAGGAAAAGAGGAACTTGCAAAATATAAACATTTGTACAAAGAGCTATGAGTAAATGCTGAGGGGAAGGGGAGACGGTAAAGGAATTTGTTTTCTGAACCTTGCTCTGGGATGTCTGGACCCATACCTGTGGGCTCTGGCTTCTTGGACAGGGTCAACATGACCTTACCTGGGCCCTGCCTGTTACTATCCTTAGAGTAAGAGTAGCTAAGTGCAGGAAAACTTGTTTCTCTTTAAAACTAAATTTCCTTTTCATTACGTTTACTGCTTCATGATTAGGAAGTGGAGAACAACATACTGTGTTACCTTATATGTTTCTACTGTATTTTAAAGTTGTGTTTCTGGTGGTTTTGTTCATTTATGTTGGGCGGATGAATTTGTGAGTGAATCTCATCAGGCGTCTCCCCAAGTGGTTTGTTGAAGTCTTAGAGAATGATTTCCTAAGTAACTATTTCATGAAACACTAAACACTCAATTTATGAGATAAAATAAAATGTTGTCTTAAATCTATTTTTATAAAGGCAATAGTTTTTAACTGTTCTAAGTGGTTCATTTTAACTGAATATATGGATTTCTCAACAGAACAAGACTTAAAGCTGACATCAGAGGAAGAATCACAAAGGCTTAAAGGCAGTGAAAATAGCCAGCCAGAGGCATGGAAAATTTTACATTTAAATGTTTGATTTAATGTTGTTTTCTTTGCTTTAATAATATTAGGTAGTCCAAATGAAATTATCTTTCAGACTAGGTTTTGAGAATCAATAGATTCTTTTTTCTAAGAACTTTTTAATAGATTCATAAAATTTAATAAATTCAGCAATCTCATTAACAGAAGAATCAATAGATTCTAAGTTAGCATTTGAAACTTAACTTAAAAAACATAACCACTATAAACTTTAAAATACTCTTACTTTACAATATTCTTATTTAAAATATTCTTATCTGCCTTTTTGATTAGCTTATAGGTAATCTTTCCTTTTGGAATAGAGGCAAAAGAAATTCCAGAACTTTGTTCTTTTATTCTTACAACACCCTGACATGATAAAGAAAGTAACATCAATTATTGGATTATGTTATTAAGCAATAGAATTATGAGCAATGTAACACTGATGGTCCCTGAGCTGGATTCGTGGTTGAAGAGTAATCATGGCCAGTGATTGAAAATCTGCAGTTTTATATTGCAGTCACTGATAGCAAGGTGAAAGATATATTCTGCCTTGTGATCTCTCATTGACCTCAGCGTTTCTCTTCAGGGAGGGAACCAGGTCATAAAAGCAACCCAAATGCCTATTACAAGAATCGTATCTTGCAGAATGGGACCTTTGGTGTTAGTGCAGAAACACAATAACATTTGAACTTACTGCAGTTGCAGAAAATCAGTACAGATTATTAAAATTTTTATCCACTGTTGTTAGTACACATTAGAATATATTAGAACTGGACTTAAGCAGATAAACTAGATACATAACACTATCATATTACAACATATAATCTCAATTAAAATTTAAGAATTTACATTTCTTTCTGTTTGGTGTTGATTTCAGCTCCTAATAATTGAAAGCATGCCTACAATCCAGTTAGTAATCTGTAGAGGCTCACTGGTTAGGGTTTGGTGAGGTAAACTCTTTTCAAGTGAGGAAGACTTTGCAACACTACAAATCATCCACTGATGCATTTTTGGCAGATTTAACACGTAACAAATTAAGTGGAGTCCAAACAAATGGTGACAAAGTTAAGTTTGCTGGTTCATGTTGATCTTCTCCCGTTGACTAAGGTGAATTATTTTTCCCATGTTAGTCAGAAGCCAGTGATGTGGCAGTAGCTGAACGTAGATTAAAAAGTTAATTTTTAATTTTAATTAATTATTTATTTTAACAGTTAAATTTTAATTTTAATTATTTTCTAATTTTTCATTGTCTATACTTGATTACTTAAAATAAACTTATTTTTAAAACATGCATTCCAAAAGAGGAAACATCACAGAAATACAACAAATTAACCTTCTATTTTTGCATTTGCAGGAAATGTCTCAAGAACCAGAAATAAACAAGGATTGTGATAGAGAGGTATACCATTATATTCAAACGTTTGTGTTGAATTAGATGTTTACATTATGTTGTTTAATAAAGTGTTGTAAGTATAGGCATACATGATCCTATCATGTAAGTAGCATAAATCATCAGTGAAAAATTTAATATTTAACTCAGAAAGAATTCTGTAGATTGAGTTTTAAAGAGATACAAACCCCAGAAATATTCTTTCATTATTATGGAATAATCCTGAATGGTGCCGTAAAGTGCTAGGTCATGCGACTTTAGGAGCTTTGGATCAACCATTTTATCTTTCTTGGTTTTAGTCTGATTATCAATAGTTAATGTGGCCAAAGAAGATAATTTCTTATTCTGTGTATCTTCCAGCTAGAAAATCGTATGGCTATGGAATGTGAAATTTGGGGAGCATCTTATTTTCTGGGCATCCACACTTGTACCTCAGCAGTTTCACTCTGCTCCTTGTGTTGTGGTGAACTTTGGTTCCCATGTTTCAGTGAGAACCATCATGTTTTTGATATTCCAGGGACCAAATGAAAAAAAATGATCAAAGGCAGTGGGGGAGAAGAATATCTCAGTGCAGAAAAGGGCAATCTTCCTTTCTATTCCTGAAGCCTCACAGTGTCTCATCCTCTAAATCTGACTGCTTAATGTGAGATCTAGGTGGTAAAGACAGAAGAAGACACATTTTGCATCTTTGTCTTTTTATTTGTGTGTTCCCACGAGTCAAATGGGATAAATATATATATAAGATTCTGAAGAGTCGTTGGGAATAAAAGCACAAAATGAAGGAGGGCCCTTTTTGAATTTTGAAAAATTCTATTTTATTCAGTCAAACAGAAATGAAGCAAATTTTACAATGATATGATAATTACATCTTAAAATTAGATGGTAATTGTTCTGTACATATGATCAAACTTAAGTGTGAAATATTTTTAATGACTACAATAATGACAAACTGAGTCAATTGATAAAATCAATTAAAAACGTTCTTTTTATTCAATAAAGTGAATATCCTTAATATCCTTAATATCAAACTTCCACTCAAGGCTGAAGAAGACATGAAGAAGCATGGAAGTAATAATATGGGATTACCAGAAAACCTGACTAATGATGCCGCTGCGGGCAATGGTGATGATGGATTAATTCCACAAAGCAAGAGCAGAACACCTGAAAGTCAGCAATTTCCTGACACTGAGAATGAAGAGTATCACAGGTAAGCCTATGGCAACATTTAATAGGAGACAGCCATATGCTGTCAAACTAATCCTAATTTGGGCTAATATTCATGATTAAAAATTTTATATTTTTCCTAGGATATTCAGCCTTGCCTGGTAATCAGAAAAATGAAAATCAGCAAAAAATGAGTTACCATTTTTTCCAGTCATTAATTTATTTGAAAAATAACGAGTATTGGCAAATGTGAGGGGAAAGGAATTTCTTTACGTTTTAGTGAACTTTTATTTTAGCTTCAGAGGTACATGTGCAGTTTGTTATATAGGTAAACTGTATCATGGAAGTTTGGGCTACAGATTATTTCATCAGCCACATAATAAGCAAAATACCCAAAAGGTAGTTTTTTGGTCATCTCTCTCCAGCCATGCTCCACCCTCAAGTAGACCCTTTTGCCTGTTATTCTCCTCTTTGTGTCCATGAGTTCTCATTGTTTAGTTTCCACTAAATGATTAAGAATATGTGGCATTTGATTTTCTGTTTCTGCATTAGTTTGCTTAGAATAGTGGCCGCCAGCTCTATCTGTGTTGCTGCAAAGGAAATGGTCTCATTGAAAAAGACATGTCGTACACTGTTGGTAAATGCATTTCGAACATTAATTGAGTAGCATATTCACACACACATATATAACATAGTAAGGATATATATGTATATTAAGGATACTTGTATAGATTTGTTACGTATATACTTACATATAAGAACATTTATTACAGCATCATTATATCAAAAGATGGATCCTTGTCAGTAGGAATTTATCATTATTAAAAGTAAATCCTTACCAATAGGAAATAGCTCAATTTTCATTCCCAGAAAATAATGTAGTATGAAACCATTTTTTACAAATGAGGTTAGATCTAGAGTATACGGATTATTTCACAATTAAAATGTATTTAAAACCTTTACTTTGATAACACATCTTAAGATAATTTTGTTAGAATTCTTGTGATATCTGCTGTGTTGCAAATGGAAGCTGCATGCTCCATTGACACTGTACCTTGATTGCTAGTTATTAAATTTTTGTTGTCAGTGCCTGAGTGCTGAAATATTGGATCTTCAATCTGAATATTGCCAAGGGATTGTATGGGGATCTATATTTAATATAAACATTTCAGTATATTGGGTAAAACTTTTATTAAAATGTATCAAAGGATCTTTCATCTACTAAACCAGAATTTGGTCAGATTTTTCTGCAGAGTCAGTTAGTAAATATTTTAGGCTTTGCAGACTGTATATATAATTTTGAGACAGGGTCTCTGTTGCCCAGGCTGGAGTGCGGTTTTGTGATCATGGCTCACTGCAGCCTCAACTTTCTGGGCTCTAGTGATCCTCCCACCTCAGCCTCTCTGCTAGCTGGGACCACAGGTGTGCAACATCACACCCAGCTAATTGACTCTGTGAACTGTAGAGTGAATAAGCGTGGCTGGGTTCCAAGATACTTGACTTACAAAAACAGGCAGTGGGATTTGGCCCACAGGTGTTAATGTGCTGACCTTGTGCTAAAAGGAAGGTGCTGCTAATGCAGTAACTCTTATTCATAAAAGTGTCCTGCATGTGTGACATTATCCTTCCTTTTAGAAAAGGATATATTTCAGTATTCACCACACCACATTTTTCCACAGTGACTTCATATAATTTTTAAAATTTCATTTATAACATAAGACTATTTTCTGCATTTCTGCCACTTTATTCCTGTTAATAGAACTCAGTAGTTTACTGTGATCAATTACTTTGTATATTTGATGAGTATCAACTGTTCTAGAATTGGCTGATTTTTATCAAGCCAGAAATACTCTCCTTGAAACGTTTAGTGTTTCTTGGTCTTTATGTATAAGCATGAACAAAGTGATATTCAGCTTATGGAATCTAGAATTGTTTAAGGTGACTTTTAGTTCTATAGTTTTAAGGATTTAACACCTCAGTCTGGCATTTTTAATGCCACATGTGTATAATTTTATAACTTTTAAAATATATAATTGTTATGTAAAATTTGAAGACTACACCTGTTATATAAAATTAGAAATTAATTGTCTATTATTTTCCATGACTGTGGAAGAAAATTACAACATTCTCAGCCATGACTTCTAAGTATGATGTCCTTAAAAGAACTGTCTAAGTATGATGTCCTTAAAAGAACTCATGAACTCAATTATCTTTTCATTCACTCTTGATCTCACACCAGTAAGTCTTCAGTTTCAGTACTCCTCCAACGTTGTTTTTCCTCAAGATTATCACTAATTTTTTTTCTGTAATAAATCTAGGCATTTTTCGTACACTTCATTTTATTTAATCTGTTAGCAGAATTTGAGCCAATGGAGGACATCTCCTCTCTAACAGCATCTTCAACTTGGCTTCCAGGACCTCAGTCCCTCAGGCTTTTCCTCCTGCCTTTCTAATCCATTCATCATGGCCTCTTTTGCTTGCTCCTCCTCATCTTTCTCCATTTGGACATTGTTTTTTCCGAGGGCTCAGTCCTCAATCTTCTCTCTCATGACTTTTTATTTTTTTGAGACAGAGTTTCACTCTGTCACCCAGGCTGGAGTTCAGTGGTGTGATCTCGGCTCACTGCAACCTCCACCTCCTGGGTTCAAGTGATTCTCCTGCCTCAGCCCCCTGAGTAGCTGGCATTACAGGTTGGTGCCACCATGCTCGGCTAATTTTTGTATTTTTAGTAGACACAGCATTTCCCTATGTTGGCCAGCCTGGTCTCAAACTCCTGACCTCAGGTGATCTCTCTGCCTTGGCCTCACAAAGTGTTGGGGTTGCAGGCATGAGCCACTGCACCCAGCCCCTCGTGACTTTTTCTACCGTGTATATGCTAGTGATTTCCAAATGTATGTCTCTGGTTCAGATCTCTCTCCCTAATTCCAGATTTCCATATGAGCCTGCCTACTTGATATCTCTATTTGGTTAGCTATTGGGTATCACACACTTGTCAGACCCAAAATTGGGCTACTGATGGCCTTCCTGAAATTTACCCCTCATGTAGTCTTTCCTACTTTGGTTAAGGGCAACTCTTCCAGTTGCTCTGCCAAAAATCTCGTTGTCATTCTTGACTCATCTCTCTCTCCATCTCTGACACCTTACATCTATTCTCTCAGTAAATCTTGTCAGGTCTATCTGAAGAATATGTCCAGAAGCCAGTCATATCTTCTACATCTGAGCCACCCTCATCTGCAGTCTACATGAGTATCATAGACTGGTAATTGATAGTCCTGGCTTTTAAAAACTTCCCTTTTCATCAATTCTTAACTCAGTGGATGTACTTAAAATACAAGTCAAATTGTGTCAGTCCTGTGCCCCAGCCCTTCTGATTGCCTCCCATTTCACTCTGAGTATGTGTCAAATTTCCTCCTAATTATCTCCCTTGCTCTGCTTTAGCCACACTGAACTTCTTGCCATCCCTTCTCTACCCCTAGTGCTTAAAGACTCCAAGCACACCTCTGTACTTGGAAGTTCCCTGTGTCTGGAATGCTTTTTCCCCAGATATCCTCCTAGCTTACTCTTTCCATTCCTTCAGTTCTTTATTTAAAACCTCCTTTCTGCTAAGAAGTAGAAAAAGGGTAAAAAGAAACACATTATGGAACAACCACTTTCTGAGGAAGAACCATGTACTACCCAGATGCATCATGCTTAAGATTCAACTGGGAGTGTACCAGAGAGGCTCTCTAATGTAACCAAGGGAAGGTTCAATGAAACAAAGTGATTTATCATCTCTAACTTCAAATCCATTTGTATCTTGACATCAACACTCTTAACCTTATATCATCATTTCTTAGAGTCTTTGATATACAAATAAAAGGTTTTTTGTATTAGAAAGAAAGAAATCCCCTTTCTCAGCAGAGACTTTTCTGACCATCCCAACTTTCCCACCACCCTCCCCATCAAACACATAAACATTTCATTTTCCTGCTTTAGTTTTTTCTCCTCTAACGTACTGTATATTTTGTCTTCTCTGTCTGTTGTTATTGTGTGTTTATCTCACTCTCATGAATAAGGATTTTATTTTTCACTACTATATCCTCACTGCCTAGAAAAAGGCCTAGCGTATTGGATGTAGCTACCTAATAAATCCTTATTAAATGAATGAATGGAGTTTATCCTGGGTATGTTGTTTGATTGATTCTCACTTTAAAATTTTGACATGGGTCATTCTATTAGTTTTGTCTGGTAATTATATGCATTTTAATTATTGTTTTGGCTTTTTATAATAAGCTACATTCTTTATATTAATTTTTTTATTTAGGGAGAAAAGCCCAATATTGTGGTTATTCATTATTTATTCTTTTATTTATAATCATAATTGTAATTATGGTAAACTGAGTCAGAGGAATTGCAAACTTTACTAGTATTTTATTTGATTTGATTTTTGAGATAGAGTCTCACTCTATCGCCCAGGCTGGAGTGCAGTGGTGGGGTCTCAGTTCACTGCACCCTCCGCCTCCTGGGTTCATGTATTTCTCCTGCCTTAGTCTCCTGAGGAGCTGGGATTACAGCGGCATGCCACCACACCTGGCTAATTTCTTTATTTTTAGTAGAGACTACTAATTTCACTTTGTTGGGCAGGCTGGTCTCGAACTCTTTACCTCAGGTGATCCACCCACTTTGGCCCTTCAAAGTGCTAGGATTACAGGTGTGAGCCACTGCACCTGGCCACCTGCTTTAAAAAAAAAAAATTGGGGTGGCACATTTAATGGACTTACAAATTCTTTTCAAGGGATTATGAACCTTTGGTATTTGAAATAAAAAGACAGAGTTGGAAATTTTTTGCTTCCTATAGTAAGAGGAATACTGGTCCGGCACTGGCTATTCTGATGGAGCAGGTGCTGCTGCTTGGCTGTATTTCAGAAGCAAGCTGCTCACATCTGTATTGGTTGGTGAGCAAGACCAGTGGTCATTGATTGGTTGAGTAGATTTCAAACTGGCTCTGGGTGGCTTCTTGTTACCATTGGTACAGGTCATTTCTTTCCTAAGTTAGACTCAACTTTAGCTGAACATTTTCTGTTTAAAAGTTGCCTTCAATTAACTATGTTCAAAATGAAACTATTTTATATTCCAGAATTTTAGACCTCATTTTAAAATTGTGGTCACGATGAATTGGTTAATAATAGCTCTCAGGAAGATCTATTTACATTTTTTAAAATACATATTTCTTTGCATAATTTATTCCTTAAAATTAATTGCCTTGTTTCTGTTATTGGTATTTCTAGAAGCTTTTGTTCAAGTCCTAACATAAACCCCAGTAGGAGATTTTAGTCTCTTTGTCAGTTAATATATGTATATGGTAGTGATATTCTCTTTTTAAATTCCTTTTCTTGTTCACTGTCTTCTCTGTACAATAACAGTAATATTCTTATGCATTTTTACCTCATTAAAAATAATTACAGTTTTCAGGTCATGTGATGCCAACATGTTTGTTCCTTTTGCTTGGTGTGTGTGCTGCTATTCAGGCTCTGTTGTGGTTCTACATGAATGGCAGCTTTTTAAAATAACTCTGTGAAGAATGACATTGGTACTTGGATAGAAATTGTATTGGATCTGTAGACTTCTTTGGGCACTATGATCATTTTCACAATATCAGTGCTTTCAGTCCAGGAACATAGGATGTATGTTCATTTATTTGTGTCATCTCTGATTTTCTTCAGTTGTGTTTTCCAGTTATCCTTTTATAGTTGACTCACCTCCTTTGTTACATATTTTCCTAGGTATTTTACTCTTTTGCAGCCATTGTCAAAGGGACTGGGTTCTTGACGTGACTCGCAACTTGGTTGTAGGTAGTGTATAGTGGTACTACTCATTGGTATTTGTACATTTTGTAGCCTCTGAGACTTTACTGAATTCATTTATCAAGCCTAGGAGTGTTTTGTAGGAGTCTTTAGGGTTTTCTAGGGATAAGATCATATCATTGGTGAAGAGATAATTTGACTTTCTTTTTTCCAATTTGGATGTCCTTTATTTCTCTTGCCCAATTGCTCTGCCTAGGACTTCCCAGTTTTATTCTTAACATGCATGAAATAAAAGTAAAATCAAAAGTGATTAATGATTACTTTATTTCACATCTCTGTCGCATACACAGATAAAATTAATTCAAAGTTGTATGTTAAAAACACAATATTAGACCCTGTCTTGTTCCAAAAGGAATTTCTAAGTTGTCTATAAAATACAGAGGAATCAAGAATATAAGTGGAAAGTGTTTCCCAAAAATAAATATAAAAAGTATGGGTTAACACAGGGCTTCCCAATCCCCAGGCCATGGACCAGTACCAGTCCCTGGACTGTTAGGACCTGGACCACAGAGCAGGAGGCTAGTGGCAGATGAGCAAGCAAAGTTACATCTGTTTAAAGCCACTCTCTGTCACTCACATTACTGCCTGAGCTCCTCTTCCTGTCAGATCGGTGGTGGCATTGGATTGTCATAGGAGTGTGACTCAAACCTTGTTGTAAGCTGCTTACACAGGGTATCTAGGTTGTTCACTCCTTATGAGAATCTAATGCTTTATGATCTGTCACCATCTACTGTCACCCCCAGATGGGACCATCTAGTTGCAGGAAAACAAGCTGAGGCTCCCACTGATTCTACATTATGGTGAGCTATGTAATTATTTCATTATATATAAGTAATAATAGAAATAATATGCACAATGAATGTTATGTGCTTGAGTCATCCTGCAACCATCCCCCAACTCAGGTCTACAGAAAAATTACCTTCCACAAAACCAGTCCCTGGTGCCAACATGGTTGGGGAGAACTGGGTTAAGAGATGTGAGACCCCTTTGCCTTGTCTTGGATTAATGTGCAGATATGCATTGTGTGAATGACATCTGATGGCACCATGTTGCCCTGTAGATCATTTTAGGGACACCTCCAGTATTTCATGAAAATCAAAATTTCTTCTAGTGATGAACAAAATGATACCCAGAAGCAAGTTTCGGAAGAACAGAATGCTGGAATATCACAAGAAGAGATTCTGACTGGTAAACAAGAGCAGATGGAAGTGGCTGAAAAGAAAATGAATTCTGAGGTATTTTCTTTAGTCATTTTCAAATGTTTTAATATGTGTATTTATTTAAAAGACAACTTTATGTATTTTGGAAAGTACACAGGATTTTTAAAACAGAAGTGCAATGTTTAGATGCCTACGTGTACATTGTGGAAGGGTACAATGCTTAAACAGTTATGAATAAATGCAATTCTTATAACTGACTGTAAAAATATTAGAAAAGTAGTATATTGATAAAACTTTCTTCAGAAAAAGGAACTTAAAGAACTTTAAGAAATTGCTTCTGTCCAAATATATGCATAGCTAAGGTTCTTACAATGGTGTAGTTGATAGATTAGATATCAGAGAATAAACCCAATTTAAAAAATATACTCAAGCATATTAATCTTATATTTTATGCATTTGGGTTTTTAATAATTCAGAGAAAGGCTTTTCCAATTCTGAAATTCTAAAAATCCTCTAGTGACTTATTTTTCATGGTCTTTAAATAAGTATTTCAACTTTTTGGAATTTACACATTTTTAGATTTGAAGTTTTGTCCAACTTTTTTCCAGTTAAATATCCACTATGGGAATTCTTTCCTTATACAAATATAAATGTCATCCTTTAATTTCAGAAGAAATCATGATATGTCATTCTCTTGAGTGCTAATTAAAAGTTCCCTTTGTTTACTTAGGTTTCTCTTACCAATAAGAAAGAAAAAGATCTCTTGCATGAAAATCGCATGTTGCAGGAAGAAATTGCCATGCTGAGACTGGAAGTAGACAGAATAAAACAGCAGAGCCAGCTAAGGGAAAAGAAACTTTTGGAGGAAATTGAAAGTGTGAAAGCAAAGAAAGATAAACTTCTAAAGGCTGTAAAATTAAGGGAGGATCATTAACAAAAATCAGCATTTCAGTACAGTGGACAGCTTAGCATTTTGACAACTGAGAATAATGATAAACTTCTTAAGGCTGTAAAATTGAATGAGGAAGCATTAGCAAAAATCAGTATTTCAGTAGAGTGGACAGCTTAGCATTTTGACCGCTGAGAATGCTCAGTTCTGAATTGCAGAATGTAAGACACAGCTAGGAAACACTGGAAATGGAAATCCTATCATGTCGCTTTAGACTGACTACTGCCCTACATGACTGTGATCAATGTCAAATAGATGAAACAGACTTCTTTACAGAGAACAAACACGAACAGGTTTATTTACAGGAAAAAATGAATTCTCATATATCTAACCTAAAAGATAACAGTGAGATTCTTTCTGAACAACTCTAATGTTGACAGCAAAATTAACAGCCTAAACATTAAGCTGCATCACACAGGATAAATTCTGAGAGACAAGATGGGGCAGGCCCCCATCTTTCCTGTTCAGACAACTTAGTCATTCTAGTGTGTGGGCTTTGGAGACTACAAACCCATCAAGGGCAGAAGAGATCCTGTGGCACGGCACAGCTGCTTTACCAAATCATGGCCAGACTGCTTCTGTAAGCAGGCCCTGATCCTGTTCCTCATCACTGGACAGGACCTCCCACCTGAGGCCTCTAGCTACCCCCACCAGTGTTCCCTGGCCAACGGAGATTTGAAACCTTCCTGGGACAGAGTTCCCAGAGAGAGGGGAGGGCCACCACCTTTGCTGTTTGGGTACCTAGCCGTTCTGGCCCATGGGCTTTGGAGAGCCCAAGCTGACCAGGGGTGGAAGTGGTGTCTCAGTGCAGCACAGCCACCCTCCAAAAACATGGCCAGACTCTTGTTTAAGTCAGTCTCCAACCACGTTTGTAAACACTGGGTGCAGGCTTTCAACCAGGGTCTCCAGCCACCTTCACTGCTGTTCTCTGGCTGACAGAGGTTTCAGACCTCCCTGAGTCAAAGCTCCAGGGGAAGGACCAGACTGTCATCTTTGCCATTTGGACAACTTAGCCATTTCAGTCTTCAAGTTTCAGAGTGTCTGAGGCAACCAGGGGCTGAAGTGAACCCCCAGCACAGCATAGCCACTCTACAAAAATGTGACCAGACTTCTTTTTTAAGCAAGTCCCTGTTCCTGTTCCTCCTGACTGTTCAGGACTTCTCAACTTGCCTCCAGCCACATCCTACAGGTGTGTACAGATTGGCAACTGGTTCATACCTCCGAGGTGCAGAGCTCCCAGAGGAAGGGGCAGGCTATCATCTTTGCCTTTTTGCAGACTTCACTGCTGATACCTTCAGGCATTGGAAAATAGCAGGCCATTGGGGACTGGAGTGGACCCCCAGCATACCACAGCAGCCCCACAGAAAAGTGGCCAGACTGTTATGTGGGTGCCCATTTCCATATCTCCTCAATGGGTAGGCCCTCCTGGCAGGGTCTCCAGCCAGCCCCCCACTGGAACTATCAAGCCTGTAGCAACTTGGCAATTCCCTGGACTGAGCTTCCAGGAGCAACTGAAATCCTCTCTGCCGCTGCCTCTGCAGTGGAACTGCCCTTGCTTCCCTCAGAATATCAAGGGAGCAAAGACCCTAAGTGCCATATCCACACCTCCAACAAGCTGCAGTTGACCCAAGGAACACACCAGTCCATTTCCCACAGGTACCACACACCCTGCACTGTTCATCACCAGACAGGGAACCCTGACTTGGGCTCACAGCACAGACCCTCCATCCTGGGGTGATTACATTAAGTAACTGCTAACTTACATCTCTCTCGGGTGGAGCCTCCAGGAGACAAAGTTGTAGAGCAACAAGTCAGATGATATGCAGCCCAGAGGGCAGGGACAGCTATCTCTCTAGCTCTGCTTGCTCTTATGAGACACTTTATCCAGCACTTAAGGAGTGCTGCGGTCAGACCAGCCCTGTCTCATGTGCAAGATTGCCCAGCACAGATCAGGTCTAAGAGTTACCTTTTTTAAAAAGGGGAGTTTCTTAAAAAAGAAGTCTGGCCATGTTTGTGTAGAGCAGTTGTGCTGTGCTGGGGTTCACTTTCGAGAGAGTTCTCTGAGCCCTGATCTCTGCTAGGCAGTTTTGCACATCAGGTGAGGGTGGTCTGTCCTCAGCACCCCTTAGTCAGCTTGCCTCTCCCAGGACCCCAGCCAGGCCACACCTGCTTACAGGACACTCTCGGGTGCACACACCATAGCTTCTGTACCAGTGGACCGTGCCTGATTAGTGGAGAGCTGCAGCAAGGTGGCCCCTACAGCCATGCACCAGCCTGCACATCACCTCTCCATACTGCAGCCCTTTATATGGAAACTTCTCACATCCCTTTGCTGTGTGTGTTTACACAGGGGGGTTTTTCTGTACTTGCCCTGACAGCACATGGGAGTGCAGCACACACCCCAACCCACACCAACTGCCACTGAAGACGAAGCTGTGGTTGGAACAGAGCCAAAAACCCCATCCCTGTCAACATCAAGATATGGGTAGGAATAAAGTTCACTGAGTGAAAGAAGTACGTTGTCATCCAATACCAGGAAGCTAAAAATCATTGTACAACACTGCAGGAGATGACAGACAAAATAGGCAGTACAGAGAAAAACATAACTGACCTGATAGAGCTGTAAATCACACTACAAGAATTTTCATAATGCAGTCACATGGTGATTGTGTGTGATGGCATTATGAAAATTATTGTAGTGTGTGTGGGCACCCGAGAGTGCCCTGTAAGCAAGTGTGCCCAAGCTGGAGTCCTGGGAGAGGCAAACAGACTAAGGACGGCAGGGGTCTGACCAGCTCCATCTCATGTGCAAAACCACCCAGCAGAACAGACGAAGCAGAGGAAAGAATCTCAGGTCTTGAAAACTGGCTTTCTGAAATAAAACAGGCAGACAAGAATGGGGAAAAAAAAAGAATGAAAAGCAATGAACAAAATATCCGAGAAATATGGGATGATATAAATGACCAAATCTGTGACGAATTAATGTACCTGAAAGGGATGAGGAGAATGGAACCAACTTGGAAAACGTACTTCAGAATATCATTCGTGAGAATATCCCCAACCTAACCAGACAGCCAACAATCAAATTCAGGAAATCCAGAGAACCTCAGTAAGATATGTCACAGGAAGATCATCCCCAAGACACACAGTCATCAGATTTTCCAAGGTCAAAATGAAAAAAATAGTACGTTAAAGGCAGCTGAGGAGAAAGGCAAGGTCACCTACAAAGGGAATTCCATCAGACTTAGCAGACCTCTCAGCTGAAACCTGACAAACCAGAAAAGATATTCAACTTCTTAAAGAAAAGAAATTTCAACCCAGAATTTCATGTCCAGTAAAATGAAGCATCATAAGTGAAGGAGAAATAAGATCCTTTTCAGACAAACAAATGCTGAGGGAATTCATTATCACCAGATCTATCTTACAAGAGCTCCTGAAGGAAGCACTAAATATGGAAAGAAAAAACCATCACCATCCAGTACAAAAACGCACTGAAGTACACAGTCCAGTGATGCCAAAAACCAACCACATACACAAGTCTGCAAAATAACCAGCTGACAGCATGACGACAGGATCAAATCCACACATACCATGATTAACCTTAAATGGAAATGGGCTAAATGCTCCACTTGAAAGACACGGGGGCAAGCTGGATAAAGAACCAAGACCCATTTGAGTATGCTGTCTTCAAGAAACCCATCTTGCATGCAGTGCCATACATAAGCTCAAAATAAAAGAATGGAGAAAAATATTTCAAGCAAATGGAAAACAGAAAAAAGCAAGTGTTGCACTCCTAGTTCCTGACCAAACGGACTATAGCAATAAACATAAAAAAAGACAGAGGGCCGGGCGCAGTGGCTCACGCCTGTAATCCCAGCACTTTGGGAGGCCGAAGTGGGCAGATCTCGAGGTCAGGAGATCAAGACCATCCTGGCTAAGACGGTGAAACCCCGTCTCTACTAAAAATACAAAAAATTAGCCGGGCACGGTGGCGGGTGCCTGTAGTCCCAGCTACTCGGGAGGCTGAGGCAGGAGAATGGCATGAACCTGGGAGTCGGAGCTTGCAGTGAGCTGGGATCGCGCCACTGCAGTCCAGCCTGGGTGACTGAGCGAGACTCCGTCTCAAAGAAAAGAAATAAAAGAAGGAGATTACAAAGGTGGTCCTGACCTTTGATAAATCTCATTATTGATTGATACCAACCTGGGCTATCTTTATTGCCCAAACCAATAGGATAATTTGCTGAGGTTGGGGAGTTCTCCCCTGCAGAGAGTTCCTGATCTCCCAAAATTTGGTTGAGATCTAAAGTTGATTTTGCTGTACAAGTCCTTTTCTGAAGTTTTACTCATTTCCAACAACGAAGGCAAGTTTTCCTGCTTCCATGGCGATGGAGAGCAGGCACCTCCTTTCCTGAGTTTCGGCTTGCTTCTGACAGGAAAGGTGAGTGTCAGTTTTTTCCAGCTTCTCAGATGGCAGAGAACGATCACCAGCCTGAGCCTTATTTCCAGGTAAGTAACTGAATTAGACTTTTGTCTTAAAATTTTTTCTAATGACTAAAATTTAAGATTATCCACCAGCTACTTTTAATTTCTCCTTACCATGAGAACACTCAGTAATCATATAAATGGTGCATTTGTTTGTTTTGCTCAATTCTTTGTGTTTGTGTTTGGGGTTTTATTGTTGTTGTTTCACTTTTCTCCCATCTCTTCCTGACTTGGTCAAATCCAAGGGAATGTTCCAAATTGTGCAGAGCAAGGCATCTGAATTGGCTAAAAGCCCTGTGGCTGCAAAAATGAAAAAAAAAATTCCAGTTATCAGAAAATATTTTTTATTTTTATTTTTTTTGTTTGTACATAAGTGGGCTCACCTACATAACAAGGCCATCTTTTGCTAGCCAAGGCCAGGCTGAAGGAGTAGTCTTGGTGACCCAGTGTTAAGATTCTGCTTGTTAACTACGGAAACCTGAGTTTGGTTCCTAAGTCTAGTTCTTTCTGTTTGATGTTTGTGTTACTTTTGAAATATCAGCAGTTTGTCCAAGCTATGATGTGGTAGTAAAAGATTCAAAAGGATTTTTTTTTTAAAGTTCTATGATTAAAAGTTTACTTAAAAGCAAATTTCCTTTTTTTAAAATTATACTTTAAGTTCTGTGGTATATGTGCAGAACATGCAGGATTGTTTTATGGGTATACACATGCCATGCTGGCTTGCTGCATCCATCAGTCCGTGATCTACATTATGAATTTCTGGTAATGCTATCCCTCTCCTAGCTCCCCACCCTGACAGGCACTGGTGTGTGGTGTTCCCCTTCCTGTGTCCATGTGTTCCCATTGTTCAACTCCCACTTATGAGTGAGAAGGTGTGGTGTTTGGTTTTCTGTTTTTTGTGTTAGTTTGCTGAGAATGATGGTTTCCAGCTTCATCCATGTCCCTGCAAAGGATATGAACTCATCCATTATTGTGGCTGCATAGTACACCATGGTGCATATATGCCACATTTTCTTTATCAAATCTATCCTTGATGGGAATTTGGGTTGGTTCCAGTCTGTGCTGTTGTCAACAGTGCCTCAATAAACATACGTGTGCATGTGTCTTTATATTAGAATGATTTATATTTTGGGGGGTATATACCCAGTAATGGGATTGCTGGGTCAAATGCTATTTCTAGTTATAGATCCTTGAGGAATCATCACACTGTCTTCCACAATTGTTGAACTAATTTATACTCCCACCAACAGTGTAAAAGTGTTCCTCTTTCTCCACATCCTCTCCAACATCTATTGCTTCCCGATTTTTTAATGATGGCCATTCCAACTGGCATGAGATTGTATCTCATTGTGATTTTACTTTCCATTTCTCTAACGACCAGTGGTAATGTGCTTTGCTTCACATGTTCGTTGGTTGCATAAATGTCTTCTTTGGGAAGTGTCTGTTCATATCTTTGCCCACTTTTTGATGGGGTTCTTTGTTTTTCTCTTGTAAATTTGTTTAACTTCTTTGTAGATTATGTATATTAGCCCTTGGTCAGATGGAGAGATTGCAATAAATTTCTCTCATCCTGTGGGTTGCCTGTTCACTCTGATGATTGTTTCTTTTGCTCTGCAGACACTGTAGTTTAATTAGATCCCATTTGTCAATTTTGGCTTTGGTTGCCATTGCTTTTGGTGTTCTAGTGATGAAGAGTTTGTCCATGCCTATGTCCTGAATGGTATTGCCCTACTCAAGGGCATTTCTGTGCCTGAGTGCCATACCACCTAAAGTAATTTATAGATTCAGTGCTATTCCCATCAAGCTACCACTGACTTTCTTCAAAGAATTAGAAAAACTGCTTTAAATTTCATATGGAACCAGCAAAGAGCCCACACAGCCAACAGAATCCTAAGCAAAAAGCACAAAGCTGGAGGCATCACAGTACCTGACTTCAAACTATTCTACAAGGCTACAGTAACCAAAAGAGCGTGGTACTCATACCAATCCAGATATATGGACCAATGGAACAGAACAGAGACCTCAGAAATGACACCACACAACTAAAACTGTCTGATCTTTAACAAACCTGACAAAAACAAGCAAAGGGAAAGGATTCCCTATCAATAAATGGTGTTGGGAAAACTGGCTAGCCGTATGCAGAAAACTGAAACTGGGCTATTCCCTTACGCTTAATACAAAAATTATATTAAGATGGATTAAAGAGTTAAATGCAAGACCTAAAACCATAAAAAACCTATAGAAGAAAACCTAGGTCACCAACTGCAGAGAAAGGTACTTGCAGTGAAATGCATGGTACAACACGCATTCCCGGCTTCCCTGAGTGGGTCAGGTTGACGAGTGGTCCACCTGCTCTGGGTGGATCCCTGCAGACATGGCTGGTTGCTCTTTGAGCCAGGTTGGCCTTGCCTGGCATGCACAAGCCACAGTGCAACAACTGTGCTTCAAATGGAGCCACACAGAGAAAAGCAGCAGCAGGATCAGGAGCAGGGTGTGTGCTGCCTTCAGGGTTCCAGTCCATTCCTCAGGGCTCAGATGGCACTGTGGGCTTCTTCGTTTCAAAGAGGGAGACCACAGGCCATCTTGAGGAGGACTTTATGTTCAAGTGCAGAAAGCAGGCAGGAGTTCCACCCAGTGGACTCGGCCTTCTGTGCCCCTGGCCAGATTTAGAATTTGACCCGAGGCAGGACAAGCTCACTCAGAGTAGCATGGTGGTAGCTGCGGTCTATGCATGCCAGGCAAAGCCAAACTGGCTCAAGGAGCAAGCAGCCACGTCTGCAAAGGTGAGCTGGAACAGGTGGAACAGCCACTGACCTCACCCACTCAAGGAAGCAGAGATGGTTTCAACAGCCAGACTGGCTGCCACCTGATGGCTGATGGAGCTGAGGCCTGAGGAGAAGCAGAAGGCACTGGGGCCCTACGTCTAGGGTAGAACTGATGTACTATAAGCGGCAGTGAGTGAGGTTGGTGGCTGGTCCACCAGCACCTGGCACACCCTTGCAGAGGTGGTTGGTTGCTTTTTGAGCCAGCTTGGCCTTGCCTGGCATGCACAAGCCTCAGTGCAACAACTGTCTTACACATGGAGCCACATAGAGGAAAGGAGCAGCAGGCTCAGGAGCAGGGTGTGCGCTGCCTTTGGGATCCAGTCAATTCCTCAGGGCTCATATGGCACTGTGGGCTTCTTTGTTGCCAAGAGAGAGACCACAGGCTGTCTTGAGAAGGACTTTCTTCTCAAGATCAGAAAGCAGCCAGGATTTCCACCCAGGGGCCTAGGCCTTCTGTTACCCTGGCCAGACGTAGAATTTGGCCCTAAGCAGGACAAGCTCACTCGGAGCAGTACTTTGGTACCTGTGGTCTGTGCATGCCAGACAAGACCAAGCTGGCTCAAAGAGCAACCAGCCACCTCTGCAAGGGTGCGCCCAGAGCAGGTGTAGCAGCCACCAACCTCACCCACTCAAGGAAGCAGGGATGGCCAGTTTCCAACAGACTGAGTGACTGCCACCTGATGTCTGGTTGAACAGAGGCATAAGGAAAAGCAGATGGCTCTGGGGCCTTACCTCTAGGGTAGAACTGATGTACCATGAGCGGCATCGAGTAAGGTTGGTGGCTGGTCCACCGGCTCCTGGCACACCCTTACAGAGGTGGCTGGTTGCTCTTTCAGCCAGTTTGGCCTTGCCTGGCATGCACAAGCCTCAGTGCAACAATTGTCTTACACATGGAGCCTTATAGAGGAAATGAGCAGCAGGCTCAGGAACAGGGTGTGCGCTGCCTTTAGGGTTCCAGTCAATTCTTCATGGCACAGATGTCACTGCGGGCTTCTTGGTTGCAAATAGGGAGACCACAGGCCATCTTGAGGAACACTTTATGTTCAAGTGCAGAAAGCAGCCAGGATTTGAACCCAAAGGACTCGGTCTTCTGTGGCCCTAGCCAGACTTAGAATTTGGCCCAAGGCAGGACAAGCTCACTCGGAGCAGAATGTCCGTAGCTGGGGTCTGTGCATGCCAAGCGAGGCCAAGCTGACTCAAAGAGCAACCAGCCACCTCTGCAAGGGTGCGCCTGTAGCAGTTGGACCAGCCTTCAACGTCACCCATTTAAGGAAGCAGGGATGGCCAGACTTAGAAATTGGACCCATGCAGGACAAGCTCACATGCAGCAGTGTCTGTTTCTGGGGCCTGTGCATGCCAGGCAAGGCCAAGCTGGCTCAAAGAGCAGCCAGCCAACTCTGCAAGGGTGCGCTCAGAGCAGGTGGAGCACCCACCAATCTCACCCACTCAAGGAAGCACGGATGGCCAGATTCCAACATACTGAGTGGCTGCCACCTGATGGCTGATGGAGCAGAGGCCTGAGGAAAAGTAGATGGCACTGGGGCCCTAACTCTAGGGTAGAACTGATGTACCATGAGCGATAGTGAGTGAAGTTGGTGGCTGCTCCAACTGCTCCAGAGGCACTCTTGCAGAGGTGGCTGGTTGCTCTTTGAGCCAGCTTGGCCTTGCCTGGCATGCACAAGCCTCAGTGCAACAATTGTCTTACAAATGGCGTCATATTGAGGAAAAGAGCAACAGGCTCAGGAGCCGCGTGTGGGCTGCCTTTAGGCTCCAGTCAATTCCTCAGGGCTCAGATGGCACTGCGGGCTTCTTCATTGCCAAGAGGCAGACCAGAGGCCGTCTTGAGGAGGACTTTATGTTCAAGTGCAGAAAGCAGCCAGGATTTCCGCCCAGGGGCCTAGGCCTTCTGTGGCCCTGGCCAGGCTTAGAATTTGGCCTCAGGCAGGACAAACTCACTCAGAGCAGCACTTTGGTACCTGAGGTCTGTGCATGCCAGGCAAGGCCAAGTTTGCTCAAAGAGCAACCAGCCCCCTCTGCAAGGGTACCCCTGGAGCAGGTGGAGCAGCCACCAACCTCACTCACTCAAGGAAGCAGGGATGGCCAGATTCCAACAGACTGTGTGGCTGCCACCTGATGGCTGATGGAGCAGAGGCCTGAGGAAAAGCAGATGGCACTGGGGCCCTACATCTAGGGTAGAACTGATGTATCATGAGCGGCAGTGAATGAGGTTGGTTGCTCGTCCACTGGCTCCTGGCACAGCCTTGCAGAGGTGGCTGGTTACTTTGAGCCAGCTTGGCCTTGCCTGGTATGCACAAACCTCAGTGCAACAATTGGCTTACAAATGGAGCCATATAGAACAAACGAGTAGCAAGCTCAGGAGCAGGGTGTGGGCTGCCTTTAGGGCTCCAGTCAATTCCTCAGGGCTCAGACGGCACTGCAGGCTTCTTGATTGCAAATAGGGAGACCGCAGGCCCTCTTGAGGAGGACTTTATGTTGAAGTGAAGAAAGCTGCCAGGATTTCCACCCAGGGGACTCGGCTTTCTGTGGCCCTGGCCAGACTTTCAATTTGGCCCCATGCAGGACTAGCTCACTCAGAGCAGAATGTCAGTAGCTGGGGTCTGTGCATGCCAGGCAAGGCCAAGCTGGCTCAAAGGGCAAACAACAACCTCTGCAAGGGTGCACCTGGACCAGTGGACCAGCCACCAACCTCACCTACTGAAGGAAGCAGGGATGGCCAGATTCCAACAGCCTGAGTGGCTGCCGCCTGATGGCTGATGGAGCAGAGGCCCGAGGAAAAGCAGATGGCACTGAGGCCTTACTTCTCAGGTAGAAGAAGTGATGTACCCTGACCGGCAGCGAGTGAGATTGGTGGCTGGTCCACCGGCTCCTGGCACACACTTGCAGACGTGGCTGGTTGCCCTTTGAGCCAGCTTGACCTTGCCTGGCATGCACAAGCCTCAGTGCAACAACTGTCTTACACATGGAGCCACATAGAGGAAATGAGCAGCAGGCTCAGGATCGGGGTATGCACTGCCTTTAGGGTTCCAGTCAATTCCTCAGGGTTCAGATGGCACTTCTTTGTTGCCAAGAGGCAGACTACAGGCCGTCTTAAGGAGGACTTTATGTTCAAGTGCAGAAAGCAGCCAGGATTTAAACCCAAGAGACTCGGCCTTCTGTGGCCCTGGCCAGACTTAGAATTTGGCCCAAGGCAGGTCAAGCTCACTCAGAGCAACATGTCGGTACCTGGAATCTGTGCATGCCAGGCAAGGCCAAGCTGGCTCAAAGGGCCACCTGCCACCTCTGCAAAGGAGCTCCTGTAGCAGTTGGACCAGCCTTCAACCCCACCCACTGAAGGAAGCAGGGATGGCCAGACTTAGAATTTGGCCCCACGCAGGACAAGCTCACATGGATCAGTGTTGGATTCTTGGGCCTGTGCCTGCCAGGGAAGTCCAAGCTGGCTCAAAGAGCAACCAGCCACCTCTGCAAGGGAGTGCCCGGAGCAGGTGGAGCAGCCACCAACCGCACCCTCTCAAGAAAGCAGGGAAGGCCAGATTTCAACAGACTGAGTGGCTGCCACCTGATGGCTGATGGAGCAGAGGCCTGAGGCTCCTGGCACACCCTTGTAGAGTTGGCTGGTTGCTTTTGAGCCAGCTTGTCCTTGCCAGGCATGCACAAGCCTCAGTGCAACAACTGTCTTACAAATGGAGCCATTTAGAGGAAATGAGCAGCAAGCTGTAGAGCGGGGTGTGTGCTGCCTTTAAGACTCCAGTCAATTCCTCAGGGCTCAGATGGCACTGTGGGCTTCTTTGTTGCCAAGAGGCAGTCCACGGGCCATTTTGAGGAGGACTTTATGTTCAAGTGCAGAAAGCAGCCAGGATTGCAATCCAGGGGACTAGGAATTCTGTGGCCCTGACCAGACTGTGAATATGACCACAGGCAGAACAAGCTGACTCAGAGCAGCACGTTGGTACCTACGGTCTGTGCATGCCAGGCAAGGCCAAGCTGGCTCAAAGAGCATCCACCCACCTCTGCAAGGGTGCACCCGGAGCAGGTGCTGATGGAGCAGAGACTTGAGGACTCTGCCTTCTGTGGCCCTGGGCAGATTTAAAATTTGGCCTCAGGCAGGACAAGATCACTTGGAGCAGCTGGGGCATGTGCATGCAATGCAAGGCCATCCTGGCTCAAAGAGCAACCAGCCACCTCTGCAAGGGTGCGCCTGGAGTAGTTGCACCAGCCACCAACCTCACCCACTCAAGGAAGTAGGGATAACCGGATCCCAACAGCCTGAGTGACTGCCACCTGATGACTGATTTAGCAGAGGCTTGAGGAAAAACAGATGACACTGAGGCCTTACCTCTAGGGTAGAAGAAATGAGGTACAGGAGCGGCAGTGAGTGAGGTTGGTGGCTGGTCTACCTGCTCCTGGCACACTCTTGCAGAGGTGGCTGGTTGCTCTTTGAGCCAGCTTGGCCTTGCCTGGCATGCACAAGCCTCAGTGCTACAATTGTCTTACAAATGGAGTCATATTAAGAAAAAGAGCAACAGGCTCAGGAGCAGGATATGCGCTGACTTTAGGGCTCCAGTCAATTCCTCAGTGCTCAGATGGCACTGTGGGCTTCTTCTTTGCCAAGAGGCAGACCACAGGCCTCTTGTGGAGGACTTTGTATTCAAGTGCAGAAAGCAGAAAGGATTTCCACCCAGGGGCCTAGGCCTTCTGTGGCCCTGACCAGAGTTAGAATTTGGCCTCAGGCAGGACAAGCTCACTCAGAGCAGCACTTTGGTACCTGAGGTCTGTACATGCCAGGCAAGGCCAAGTTGGCTCAAAGAGCAACCAGCCACCTCTGCAAGGGTTCCCCTGGAGCAGGTGGAGCAGCCACCAACCTCACCCGCTCAAGGAAGCAGGGATGGCCAGATTCCAACAGCCTGAGTGGCTGCCCCCTGATGGCTGAAGGAGCAGAGGTCTGAGGAAAAGCAGATGGTACTGGGGCCCTACCTCTAGGGTAGAACTGATGTACAATGAGCGGCAGTGAGTGAGGTTGGTGGCCTGTGCTTTATGTTCAAGTGAAGAAAGTAGCCAGGATTGAAACCCAAGGGACTTGGCCTTCTGTGGCCCTGGCCAGACTTAAAATTTGGCCCCAGGCAGGACAAGGTCACTCAGAGCAGCATGTCCATAGCTGGGGTATGTGCATGCCAGGTAAAGCCAACCTGGTTCAAAGGGGAACGAGCCATCTCTGCAATGGTGCGTCTGTAGCAGTTGGACCAGCCTTCAATGTCACCCACTGAAGGAAGCAGCGATGGCCATTTTTCCCCAGCCTGAGTGGCTGTCTCCTGATGACTGATGTGGCAGAGGCCTAAGGAAAAGCAGATGACACTGAGGCCTTAACTCTAGGGTAGAGGAAATGATATATCCTGACCAGCAGCGAGTGTGATTGGTCGCTTGTCCACCGGCTCCTGGCACATTCTTGCAGAGGTGTCTGATTGCTCTTTGAGCCAGCTTGGCCTTGCCCGGCGTGCACAAGCCTCAGTGCAATAATTGTCTTACAAATGGAGACATATAGAGGAAATGAGCAGCAATCTCAGGAGCAGGGCGTATGCTGCCTTTAAAACACCAGTCAATCCCTCAGGGCTCAGATGGTACTGCGGGCTTCCTCGTTGCCAAGAGGCAGACCACAGGCTGTCTTGAGGAGGACTTTATGTTCAAGTGCAGAAAGCATCCAGGATTGCAATCCAGGGACTAGGCATTCTGTGGCCCTGGCCAGACTTTGAATGTGGCCACAGGCAGGACAAGCTCACTCAGAGCAGCACATCGGTACCTGCAGTCTGTGCATGCCAGGCAAGGCCAAGTTGGCTCAAAGAGCAACCAGCCACCTCTGCAAGGGTGCACCTGGAGCAGGTGCTGTTGGAGCAGAGGCCTGAGGATCCTGCCTTCTGTGGTCCTGGGCAGATTTAAAATTTGGCCCCAGGCAGGACAAGATCACTTGGAGCAGCTGGGGCATGTTCATGCCAGGCAAGACCATGGTGGCTCAAAGAGCAGCCAGCCACCTCTGCAACGGTGCGCCTGGAGCAGTTGCACCAGCGTACAACCTCACCCACTCAGGGAAGCAGGGATGGCCAGGTCCCAAAAGCCGGACTGGCTGCCACCAGATGGCTGATGGAGCAGAGGCCTGTGGAAAAGCAGACGGCACTGAGGCCTTACCTCTAGTGTAGAAGAAATGAGGTACACGAGCGACAGTGAGTGAGGTTGGAGGCTGGTCCACTGGCTCCTGGCACACCCTTGCAGAGTTGGCTGGTTGCAAGCCAGCTTGGCCTTGCCCTGCATGCACAAGCCTCAGTGCAACAACTGTCTTACAAATGGAGTCATATAGAGGAAATGAGCAGCAGGCTCAGGAGCAGGGTGTGGGCTGCCTTTAGGGCTCCAGTCAATTCCTCAGGGCTCAGATGGCACTGCAGGCTTCTTCATTGTGAAGAGGCAGACCACAGGCTGTCTTGAGGAGGACTTTATATTCAAGTGCAGAAAGCAGCCAGGATTTCCACCCAGGGGCCTAGGCCTTCTGTGTCCCTGGCCAGACTTAGAATTTGGCCTCAGGAAGGACAAGCTCACTCAGAGCAGCACTTTGGTACCTGCGTTCTGTGTATGCCAGGCAAGGCCAAGCTGGCTCAAAGAGCAACCAGCCACCTCTGCAAGGGTACCCCTGGAGCAGGTGGAGCAGCCAACCTCACCCACTTAAGGAAGCAGGGATGGCCAGATTCCAACAGCCTGAGTGGCTGCCACCTGATGGCGGATGGAGCAGAGGCCCGAGGAAAAGCAGATGACACTGAGGCCTTGCCGCTATGGTAGAAGAAATTACATACCTTGACCGGCAGCGAGTGAGGTTGGTGGCTGATGAACCAGCTCCTGGCACACCCTTGCAGAGTTGGCTGGTTGCTCTTTGAGCCAGCTTGGCCTTGCCTGGCATGCACAAGCCTCAGTGCAACAATTGTCTTACAAATGGAGCCACACAGAGAAAAGGAGCAGGAGGCTCAGGAGCAGGGTGTGCACTGCCTTTAGGGCTCCAGTCAATTCCTCAGGGCTCAGATGGCACTGCGGGCTTCTTCATTGCCAAGAGGCAGATCACAGGCCGTCTTGAGGAGGACTTTATGTTCAAGTGCAGAAAGCAGCCAGGATTTCCACCCAAGTTCCTAGGGTTTCTGTGGCCCTGGCCAGGCGTAAAATTTGGACCCAGTCAGGACAAGTTCACTCAGAGCAGAATGTCCATACCTAGAGTCTGTGCATGCCAGGCAAGACCAAGCTGCCTCAAAGAGCAACCAGCCACCTCTGCAAGGGTGCGCCCAGAGCAGATGGAGCAGCCACCAACCTCACCCACTCAAGGAAGCAGGGATGGCCAGATTCCAACAGACTGAGTGACTGCCACCTGATGACTGGTGGAGCAGAGGCCTGAGGAAAAGTAGATGGCACTGGGGCCCTAACTCTAGGGTAGAACTGATGTATCATGAATGGCAGTAAGTGAGGTTGGTGGCTGGTCCACTGGCTCCTGGCACACACTTGAAGAGGTGGCTGGTTGCTCTTTGAGGCAGCTTGGCCTTGCCTGGCATGAACAAGCCTCAGTGCAACAATTGTCTTACAAATGGAGCCATATTGAGGAAAAGAGCAGCAGGCTCAGGAGCCGCGTGTGGGCTGCCTTTAGGCTCCAGTCAATTCCTCAGGGCTCAGATGGCACTGCGGGCTTCTTCATTGCCAAGAGGCAGACCAGAGGCCATCCTGAGGACTTTACGTTCAAGTGCAGAAAGCAGAAAGGATTTCCACCCAGGGGCCTAGGCCTTCTGTGGCCCTGGGCAGACTTAGGATTTGGCCTCAGGCAGGACAAGCTCACTGAGAGCAGCACTTTGGTACCTGCGTTCTGTGCATACCAGGCAAGGCCAAGCTGGCTCAAAGAGCAGCCAGCCACCTCTGCAAGGGTGCGCCCAGAGCAGCAGGAACAGCCACCAACCTCACCCACTCAAGGAAGCAGGGATGGCCAGATTCCAACAGACTGAGTGACTGCCACCTGATGGCTGATGGAGCAGAGGCCTGAGGAAAAGCAGATGGCACTGGGGCTCTACCTCTAGGGTAGAACTGATGTACCATGAGGGGCAGTGAGTGAGGTTGGTGGCTGCTCCACCGGCTCCTGGCACACCCTTGTACAGGTGGCTGGTTGCTCTTTGAGCCAGCTTGGCCTTGCCTGGCATACGCAAGCCTCAGTGCAACAATTTTCTTACACATGGTGCCATATAGAGGAAAGGAGTAGCAGGCTCAGGAGCAGGGTGTGCACTCCCTTTAGGGCTCCAGTCAATTCCTCAGGGCTCAGATGGCACTGTGGGCTTCTTGTTGCAAATGAGGAGACCACAGGCCATTTTGAGGAGTACTTTATGTTCAAGTGCAGAACGCAGCCAGGATTTAAACCCAAGGGACTCAGCCTTCTGTGGCCCTGGTCAGAGTTAGAATTTGGGCCTAGGAAGGACAAGATCACTTGGAGCAGCTGGGACCCGTGCATGCAAGGCAAAGCCATCCTGGCTCAAAGACCAACCAGCCACCTCTGCAAGGTTGCACCTGGAGCAGTTGCACCAGCCACCAACCTCACCCACTCAAGGAAGTAGGGATAGCCAGGTCCCAACAGTCGGACTGGCTGCCACCTGATGGCTGACAGAGCAGAGGCTTGAGGAAAAGTAGGTGGCACTGAGGCCTTACCTCTAGGGTAGAAGAAATGAGGTACACTGACCATCAGTGAGTGAGGTTGGTGGCTGGTCCACCGGCTCCTGGCACACCCTTGCAGAGTTGGCTGGTTGCAAGCCAGCTTGGCCTTGTCCCGCATGCACAAGCCTCAGTGCAACAACTGTCTTACAACTGGAGTCCTATAGAGGAAATGAGCAGCAGGCTCAGGAGCAGGGTGTGTGCTGCCTTTAGGGCTCCAGTCAGTTCCTCAGGGCTCAGATGGCACTGCGGGCTTCTTCATTGTGAAGAGGTAGACCACAGGCTGTCTTGAGGAGGACTTTATATTCAAGTGCAGAAAGCAGCCAGGATTTCCACCCAGGGGCCTAGGCCTTCTGTGACCCTGGCCAGACGTAGAATTTAGCCCCAGGCAGGACAAGCTTACACAGAGCAGTGTCAGTTTCTGGGGCCTGTGCATGCCAGGCAAGTCCAGGCTGGCGCAAAGAGCAACCAGTCACTTCTGCAAGGGTGCACCTGGAGCAGGTGGTTCAGCCACCAACTTCACCCTCTCAAGAAAGCAGGGATGGCCAGATTCCAACAGTCTGAGTGACTGACGCCTGATGGCTGATGGAGCAGAGCGCTCAGGAAAAGCAGTTGGCACTGTGGCCCTACGTTTAGGATAGAAGAAAGGATTTACCATGTCTGGCAGCGACTGAGGTTGGTGGCTGGTCCACCTTCTCCTGGCACACTCTTGCAGAGGTGGTTGGTTGCTCTTTGAGTCAGCTTGGCCTTCCCTGGCATGCACAAGCCTCAGTGCAACAATTGTCTTACAAAGGGAGCTATATAGAGGAAAGGAGCAGCAAGCTCTGGAGCAGGGTGTGTGCTGCATTTAAGACTCCAGTCAATTCCTCAGGGCTCAGACGGCACTGCGGGCTTCTTCGTTGCCAAGAGTCAGACCACAGGGCATCTTCAGGAGGACTTTATGTTCAAGTGCAGAAAGCAGCCAGGATTGCAATCCAGGGGCTAGGCATTCCGTGGCCCTGGCCAGACTTAGAATTTGACCCCAGGCAAGACAAGCTGACTCAGAGCAGCACATCGGTACCTGCGGTCTGTGCATGCCAGGCAAGGCCAAGTTGGCTCAAAGAGCAACCAGCCAACTCTGCAAGCGTGTGCCTGGAGCAGGTGCTGATGGAGTAGAGGCCTGAGGACTCTGCCTTCTGTGGCCCTGGGCAGATTTAAAAGTTGGCCCCAGGCAGCACAAGATCACTCGGAGCAGCTGGGGCATGTGCATGAAAGGCAAGGTCATCCTGGCTCAAAGAGCAACCAGCCACCTCTGCAAGGGTGTGCCAGGAGCAGTTGCACCAGCCGCCAACCCCACCCACTCAAGGAAGTAGGGATGGCCAGGTCCCAAAAGCCAGACTGGCTGCCACTTGATGGCTGACGGAGTAAAGGCCTGAGGAAAAGCAGATGGCACTGAGGCCTTACCTCTAGGTAGAAGAAATGAGGTACACGAGCAGCAGTGGGTGAGGTTGGTGGCTGGTCCACCTGCTCCTGGCACACCCTTGCAGAGGTGGCTGGTTGCTCTTTGAGCCAGCTTGGCCTTGCCTGGCATGCACAAGCCTCAGTTCAACAATTGTCTTACAAATGGAGCCATATTGAGGAAAGGAGCGGCAGGTTCAGGAGCAGGGTATGAGCTGCCTTTAGGGCTCCAGTCAATGCCTTAGTGCTCAGATGGCACTGCGGGCTTCTTCTTTGCCAAGAGGCAGACCACAGGCCATCTTGAGGTGGACTTTATTATATTCAAGTGCAGAAAGCAGAAAGAATTTCCACCCAGGGGCCTAGGTCTTCTGTGGCCCTGACCAGACTTAGAGTTTGGCCTCAGGCAGGGCAAGCTCACCTGGAGCAGGTGGAGCAGCTGCCAACCTCACCCACTCAAGGAAGCAGGGATGGCCAGTTTCCAACAGCCTGAGTGGCTGCCACCTGATGGCTGATGGAGCAGAAGCCTGAGGAAAAGCAGATGGCACTGGGGCCCTACCTCTACGGTAGAACTGATGTTCCATGAGCGGCAGTGAGTGAGGTTTGTGGCTGGTCCACTGGCTCCTGGCACACCCTTGCCGAGGTGGCTGGTTGCTCTTTGAGCCAGCTTGGCCTTGTGTGGCATGCACAAGCCTCAGTGCAACAATTGTCTTACAAATGGAGCCGTATAGTGGAGAGGAGTAGCAGGCTCAGGAGCAGGGTGTGCACTGCTTTTAGGGCTCCAGTCAATTCCTCAGGGCTCAGATGGCACTGCGGGCTTCTTGGTTGCAAATAGAGAGACCACATGACATCTTGAGGAGAACTTTATGTTCAAGTGCAGAAAGCAGCCAGGATTTCCACCCAAGGGACTCGGCCTTCTGTGGCCCTGGCCAGACTTAGAATTTGGCCCCAGGCAGGACAAGCTCTCTCAGAGCAGCACTTTGGTACCTGCAGTCTGTGCATGCCAGGCAAGGCCAAGCTGGCTCAAAGGGCCACCAGCCATCTCTGCAAGGGTGCACCCGGAACAGGTGGAGCAGCCATCAACCTCACCCACTCAAGGAAGCAGGGATGGCCGGATTCCAACAGCCTGAGTGGCTGCCTGCTGATGGCTGATGGAGCAGAGACCTGAGGAAAAGCAGATGGCACTGAGGCCTTACCCCTGTGGTAGAAGAAATGATGTACCCTGACTGGCAGTGAGATTGGTGGCTGGTCCATGGGCTCCTGGCACACCCTTGCAGAGGTGGTTGGTTGCTCCGTGAGCCAGCTTGGCCTTGTCCTGCATGCACAAGCCTCATTGTGACAATTGTCTTACAAATGGAGCCATATAGAGGAAATGAGCAGCAGGCTCAGGAGCACAGTGTGCCCTGCCTTTAGGGCTCCACTCAATTCCTCAGGGCTCAGATGGCATTCTGGGCTTCTTTCCTGCCAAGGGTCAGACGACAGGCCATCTTGAGGAAGACTTTATGTTCAAGTGCAGAAAGCAGCCAGGATTTCCACCCAGTGGCCTAGGTCTTCTGTGGCCCTGGCAAGACTTAGAATTTGGCCCCAGGCAGGACCAGCTCACTCAGAGCAGCATGTTGGTGCCTGGGGTCTGTGCATTCCAGGGAAAACCAAGGTGGCTCAAAGAGCAACCAGTCACTTCTGCAAGGGTGCACCTGGATCAGTTGCAGTAGCCACCTACCTCACCCACTCAAGGAAGTAGGGATGGCCGGGTTCCAACAGCCGGACTGTCTGCCACCTGACGGCTGATGGAGCTGAGGCCTGAGGAAAATCGGAAGGCATTGGGGCCCTACCTCTAGGGTAGAGGAACTGATGTACCCGACTGGCAGTCAGTGGGGTTGGTGGCTGGTTCACCAGCTCCTGGCACACCCTTGGAGAAGTGGCTGGTTGCTCTTAGAGTCAGCTTGGCCTTGCCCCGCATGCACAAGCCTCAGTGCAATAACTGTGCTACAAATGGAGCCATATAGAGGAAATGAGCAGCAGGCTCAGGAGCAGGGTGTGCAGTGCCTTTGGGGCTCCAGTCCATGCCTCAGGGCTCGTATGGCACTGCGGGCTTCTGGTTTTAAAGAGGCAGACCACAGGCCTTCTTGAGAAGGACTGCATGTTCCAAAACAGAAAGCAGCCAGGATTACCACCCAGAGGACTCGGCCTTCAGTGGCCTTGACCAGACTTAGAATTTGGCCCAAGGCAGGACAAGCTCACTCAGAGGAGCATTTCAGTAGCTGGGGCCTCTGCATGCCAGGTGAGGCCAAGCTGGCTCAAAGAACAACCAGCCACCACTGCAATGGTGCACCTGGAACCGGTGGACCAGCCAGCAACCTCACCTACTGAAGGAAGCAGGGATGGCCAGATTCCAACAGCCTGAGTGGCTGCCACCCGATGGCTGATGGAGCAGAGGCCCGAGGAAAAGCAGATGACACTGAGGCCTTGCCACTAGGGTAGAAGAAATTATGTACCTTGACCGGCAGCGAGTGAGGTTGGTGGCTGGTCCACGGGCTCCTGGCACACCCTTGCAGAGTTGGCTGGTTGCTCTTTGAGCCAGCTTGGTCTTGCCTGGCATGCACATACCTCAGTGCAACAATTGTGTTACAAATGGGGCCATATACAGGAAAGGAGCAGCAGGCTCAGGAACAGGGTGTGCGTTGCCTTTAGGGCTCCAGTCAATTCCCCAGGGCTCAGATGGCACCGCAGGCTTCTTTGTTGTCAAGAGGCAGACCTCAGGCCGTCTGAAGGAGAACTTTGTGTTCAAGTGAAGAAAGCAGCCAGGATTGCAATCCAGGGGTCTAGGCTTTCTGTGGCCCTTTCCAGACTTAGAATTTGGCCTCAGGCAGGACAACTCACTCAGAGCGGTACGTGGGTAGCTGGGGCCTGTGTATGACAGGCAAGGCCAAGCTGGTTCAAAGAACAGCCTGCCACCTTGGCAAGGGTGTGCGTGTAGCAGTTGGACCAGTCACCAACCTCACCCACTGAAGGAAGCAGGGATGGTCAGGTTCCCACAGCCTGAGTGCCTGCCACCTGATGGCTGCTGGAGCAGAGGCCTGAGGAAAGCAGATGGCACTGAGGCCCTACCTCTAGGATAGAAGAAATGATGTATCCTGAACGGCAGCGAGTGAGGTTGGTGTGCTGGTCCACCGGCTCCTGGCACACCCTTGCAGATTTGGCTCATTGCTCTTTGATCCAGCTTGGCCTTGCCAGGTATGCACAAGCCTCAGTGCAACAATTGTGCTGCAAATGGAGCCAGACAGAGGAAATGAGCAGCAGGCTCAGTGGTAGGGTGTGTACTTGCTTTAGGGCTCCAGTCCATGCCTCAGGGCTTGTATGGCACTGCAGGCTTCTTGGTTACCTCCACAAGCCATCTTGAGGAGGACTTTATGTTTTAAAATGCAATTCAAATTAGCATAAAACATTTACAACCTAGGAAAAGGCTTATGGCATTAGAATCCTTATTTATATGATTATTTTGTGTTTTTTTGAGATATGGTCTTTGTCTCTCATCCAGACAGAAGTGCAGTAATTTTGTCGTAATTCACCACCGCCATGAACTCTGAGTGCAATCCATCCTTTTGCCTTGGTCTCCCAACTAGTTGGAGCTGCAACCATAAGGCACCATGCCTGGCTAGTTTTTTAAATGTGGTTTTGTTGTTGTTGAGAGTATAGTATCATTATGTTGCTCTGGCTGGTCTCAAATTCCCAGCCTAATGTGATCTTTCTGCCGCAGCCTCCTAAAGTGCTGGAATTACAGGCATGAGCCGCCATGCCTAGCATAGAGTATTACATTATTTTCAAAGTCTTATTCTAAGATCCATTTATTGACTTTGGCCTAAATAACTCAATATAATATCTCAGAAACTTTTTTTTGACAAATTTTGGGGCATGATGATGAGAGAAGGGGGTTCGAAACTTTCTAATAAGAGTTAACTTGGAGCCATTTAAGGAGGAACAAACACAGATTATCAGAAAAATAAAAGAAAGATCAAGTGCAGAAGTTCTGTGGCAAAGATGATAGTAAAGAATATATGATTGTGACTCATGGTGGCTTTTACTTTCTTCTTGAATTTCTGAGTAACTTATGGGTTAACATTTAAAGAATGTATGTTATAGATAACATTTTATTGCAAGTAAATATATTTCAAATTTTGTTACTGGTTTTGTATGAGATTATTCTCAGCCTCCTTCATTATCAAGCTGTATTATTTTATTAATGTAGCTTGATGATCTTACAACACAGCTGGGAGCTGTATCTTCAAAATATGTCTATTTGACTAAATAAAATCAAGTTATTCAATGGGAGTTATAATCTATGAAAAAAAGTACAACAGGAATGTAAAAAATTTCAGGAGGATAAAATATGTTGGAAGAAGAAATATTAAATCTTAAGATGCTTATGGAAAGAACACACAGGTGAAGACAAATTGGTGATGTACAAAATTATAAATTGGATCTAGAAGAAAGCGCATTGCAGGCAATAGAAAAATGAGTAGAAATCCCTTTACAGGTTAGTTTGTAAAATCAGGTAAGTTTATTTATAATGTGCTTCTATTTATTTCACCGCAAATTATATTTTGGAGATATATATATATTTCCTCTGCCTCTCTAATAGCAATTTGCCTTGTAGAATTCTAGCAATAAAGTGGCATCTGTTTTTACTTTCAAATATTTAAATTTCCATCATTATAACAAAATTGATTTTTCAGAGTAATGATTCTCACTGTGGAGTCATTTGATTAATAAGACCCATTGGCATAAGATTACAACTTCTGACTGCAAAAATCCTGGAAGAAAAACTAGGAAATATTCTTCTGGACGTTGCACTTCGCAATGAATTTGTGGGTAAGTACTCAAAAGCAATTGCCAGAAAAATGAAAACTGACAAGTGGGATTTATTTAAACTAAATAGCTTCTTCTGCACAGCACGAAAAACTATCAAGGGATTGAACAGACAGCCTACAGAATGGAAGAAAATATCCACACACTATGCACCTGTAATCCCAGCTACTCGGGGGGCTGAGGCAGGAGAATCATTGGAATCTGAGAGGCGGAGGTTGTAGTGAGCTGAGATCACGCCATTGCACTCCAGGTCGAGACTGCATCTCAAAAATAAATAAATAAATAAATAAAATAAAAACAAATAAATAAAAGCTAAAAGTTCTATGAAAACATTAATGCACATACAATCTTTTAAAAATGTTTATTGTTTCTCTAGAGATTTCAATACCTATTCTAGCTTATTACAGTAACCTACAGTTTATATTATATCAACTATGGTATAAAAACCTTAAATTGTATATTTCTGTTTCCTCCCTCCTTTACACTATTTATGTCATGCATTATAGTCTCAAATATTATGAATTCCATGATGTGAAGTTACTCTTTTTTTAAAAAAAATTTAGACAATCCATGATCTTTAGAGCAATGTAAAATAATTGGGCTACATATCTTTATATCTTCCCTGGCACTCTTTATTTCTTTGAGTAGTTTCAACATTCATCTGCTTCCATATTCCTTTTGCCTCAAGAAATCGTTTTGACGTTTATTTTAGTGCAGACCTGTTAGCAAGGGACTCTTCCAGTGTTAATCTGAAAATGTCTTCATTTAATTGTTATTTTAGTTATATAGTTAATGGATATAAGATTGGGGACTGATTTTTTTTTAGTTATTTAAAAATTTTGTATCATTGGTTTGTGACTTGTAGAGTTGCTGACAAGCAGTTCACTGTAATGTTTGTTTTTGTTTATCTCTGTACACAATGTTCCTATTTTTCTGTGACTGAATTCAAGATTTATGCTAATCGTTGGTTTTCATCAGTTAGACTAGTGTGATTATTCTAGCGTTCTTTAAATTTTTTATTAATCTTTCTTGGAGCTATTTGAGGTTGCTTGGGGTCCTCAGTCATCTTTTTCAAATTTTTCTTCTCTCACACTGTTTTTAATCTCCTTCTGGAATTCCAATTAATTGTATTTTAGTGAATTTCGTATTAGCAGAGAATTCTTGGACTCACCGGAGTATTTTATTTGCTTGGTTCATTGGTTTATTTTGTTTTCCTCTTTCTTCCCTTTGTGCTGCCATTCAAATAATTTGTGTTGGCCTAATATAAAATTTGCTGCTTCTTTCTTAACTCTGATGACCAGTCTGCTAATCAGCTTGTTGATGTAATTCTTCATCTCTGTTCTCAAGCTTTCACTTATTTCTAGCTTTTGCCTTTTACTGTTCCCATCTCTGCTGAAATTCCTCATTTTTCCATGCATGTCTTTTTTTTAACTAGATCCTTTAACATTTTGATCATTATTATTTAAATTACTTGCATTTAGTTCCAACATCTGAATTATCTCTGAATTTGATTCTGTTGACTTTTTATCTTTTGAAAATATTATAACTCATAACTCAAATTTCTAACTTGCTTTTATGTGTCTCCCAGTTTCTAAAAAAATGCCAATCATCAGATGTACAAAAACAGTAGCTCGTGAGATAATTACTTATGTCAAGATTGTTTTATGTTTCTGTTTCATTTTGGTTTGTGTCATGCTATTAGTGTCGGCAGGAACAAAGGCTGATTTTTGCTGTGGTGTCTGAAACATTCAGTGAACCATGTAACTTCAATTTCTCCAGCAGTAGGCTGCAATACCTTGTGCCTTGTGTGGGGCCTTAGGCTCTGCAGGGCATATGCCAATGCTCCTGTTCCACAGTTACCTTCTGGTAGTCCTTACCACCTATGTCACAGAGAGGGTCTCTCTCCACTTTCTTGTTCCTCTCTAACTGTAGAACATCATTTCTTGTGTGTGTGACTATGCAGAAAATTGAGGTTGGGAGCAGAGGGATGATTCATGTTATTTTGGAGCCAGTTTCATCATCGGAGTCTCAGAGAAGGGATATTTTTAGCACTTTGTGACTCTTATTCCAGTGGGAGTCAAACTGTCCCTTATCTGTGTTGGTTTTTGAGGAAGAAATAATATCTTGCCTCCTCCCACCTCAGTGGTAGAAAACCTTTGATTTATATCATTGAAAGTTTTCAAACCCACAATAAGGGCTAACTCTTTTCTTTCTCCTTCCATAGGAACAATGCACCTTTGTCTGTGGTCACTGGATGGAGATTTTCCAACCCTTTACCACAGTAGCACGACTCTGCATTAGTGCAAAATCCTGGGCCCCAAAAAATCCTTCTTCCTCTCCTGATGGAGAAGTATTTTTCCTCCATCCGTGCCCTAGAAGCAGTGATCCTTTGCCTGGTCTCAGGTGGGGTGGAGTAGGGTGTGAGAGGTTTCTTAACCTTCTCTGAAAGCTGATGTGTTTTGCTTCTTCTTATCTCCCAGAAACAGTAGACTTTTGCATGGCTTGTGGACCTAGATGCTTTTAAGCCACAGCAAATTAAGCGTTTTGATTCTTAGGAGAGAAGCAAATGTTCATGTAGTCCATTTTTTTCTTATTTATTTTTTGCTTTGTTTTCTTATTTCAGTCATGATGAGTTGAATATGATCATGATTTTCCAGTTAAGCCGCTTGCATTTCTAAAATTTTATTAGTCCCCCTTTGGCCTTTCAGCACTAAATCAAATGCAGATAATCATCACTTTTGTGAATAAAGTGTTTTTATTGAGAACAGAATTGTTCATATACACACAAATGTGGATATTATCTACTTAGCACAATATGTCATTGTTTCAAAATGTAAAATCTGCTTTAGGCTGAACAAAGAATGGTTCTTGAAACTATTTTCCCTTTGTGATCAATTCAAAAAACCCAGTGCTTTCTATCTCATGGGTAGATTATTAAAATAATTACATACCTGATCTTCATTTTATGTTCTCTCTCTTCGAGATATTTCCTTCAAAACTACTTTGACTGATTAGTCTCTTTTGGATTTCGTTATACTCTGTATTTTCTTCACAAGCTCATCAGGGTAAATCCTGCCTTTACGTTTGTTATAAAAATTCTCTCTTTTTTTTTTTCCCAAATCTTATTTGAGCTGAAAGCTCTCCACCAAATGTCTCCTATGCCACAAAGCCTTATTTTACTGATCTCTCCTGTCCTCCTTGCTCAAGCTCATTTAGGAATTTTTTAATGAAAATATTCAAGGAATACTTTAAAAAAAAAGTATGAACACATAGTATTTTCAATTTGAACACAAAATACTGCTCTACTTGAAAACAAGTTTTAGAAACAATTAAATGTTTCTAGAAGGAGAATCAACAGTGTCATAAATATCACAATCCAATTTTCCTGTTTGTACTAAAACACACATTAGCAAATATTTACTGAGAAATTACTATTTGCCTTAAAGTATAATGCTTTTGATACACGTTATAAAAACTAGGTACTATTATTAGCAGTATTTTAAGAGTAAAAATATCGAGTCTTAGAGATGTTAAGCAATGTGCACAAATAGCATAGGGAAAGTTGGAGTTCTGAAATTGTGACTATGCTGTATGTATGATAGGAGAATCAATTCTTGTCAAATGTAACTGTCAAGTCATTGTGCAGATTCGGAGGTCTCTGATTGCTAGGGTCAGTACACTTAAATCATGTCACAACTTAGTTAAATCTATTTTATTAAAGCAAAATTCCATGTATAATTTCACAAAGATTATTGGCACCAAAAACATTATTTTTCCTTCCTTCCTTCCTTCCTTTCTTTCTCCTTCCTTCCTTCCTTCCTTCCTTCCTTCCTTCCTTCCTTCCTTCCTTCCTTCCTTCCTTCCTTCCTTCTTTCCTTCCCTCCTTCCTTCCTGCTTTCTTGCTTTCTTTCTCTTGTTCTTTTGTTCTCTTTCTCTTTCTTTCTTTGAGATAGGGTCTCAGTCTGTTGCCCAAGCTGGAGTGCAGTGACACAATCATGGTGCACTGCAGTCCCAGCTTCCCCAGGCTCACGTGATCCTCCCACCTCATCCTCCTGAGTATCTGGGACTACAGGCAAGCCACCACACCTGGCTTTTTTTTTTTTTTTCAAGATTGGGTTTCACTGTACTGCCAAACCTGGTCTGCAACTCCTCAGCTCAAACAATCCACCTGCCTTTGCCTCCTAAAGTATTGGGATTCCAGATGTAAGCCACATGCCTGGCAAATAATGTTATTCGATAAGTTCAATTTAACTATTAGATTTTGGACAATGAGAGATAGAATTTTCTATATCATAATTCATCTTGTGTTCTTATTTGAAGTAATATATAAGGATTTCAATTCCACTCAAATATATTTATTAGCAAATTAAATTTCTTTTTCAGGATTCCAAACTTTTGTTCAAGACATAAATGCTAAATGATGTCACTAATTTTAATTAGATTAACAGAAAGGTATTCTGGTGTTTAATAACAGTGACAGAATGAGCTATTGATTTTAGTTTCTTTCTCTTTGTCTCTTTCCCCTTTTTAAAATATTTTACTTTTTAGGCTCTTTGGAATCCCAAAGATAGAGTTTTAAGAATTAAACAAAACACTCACAGAAACTGCCAATGCTAGGATGAAATATATTGTTACTGTGCTTTGGGATTAAAATAAGGAACTACAGTTTACAGAACTTTTATACTGATACACAGACACTAAAAAGGGAAAGGGTTTGGATGAGAAGTTCTGCTATGCAATCAAGAATCTCAGCCACTCATTTCTGTAGGAGCTGCAGGAGCTCCCTGTAAAGAGAGGTTAGGGAGAATGTAGCTTCAGAGTTTCTCCATTTTTTCCAGAGGTTCCCCCAAAAGGTCATGACAGTTTATAAGAATGCTTCACTTGTGAAAAACAAATATCAAAGTCTTCTTGTAAATTATATTTAAGGACAAATCTTCATTCCATGTTTAATTTATTTAGCATTTTATATGTGCAAATGTGTAAAATATCATCACCTAAAGCTATATAACATGTTCTATTTCTATACTGTGATTACAGGTTTATAATTCTGGAAAGATATACAGAACAAAAGATTTACGTTTTTAATCACTTTAAGTGCACGGTTTTGTGGCATTAAGTATATTTGCACTGTTGTGCAACAGTCACCACCATAGACCTCCAAAACTTGTCTTCTCCAACTAAAACTCTGTACTCATTGAACACCAACTTCCTATTCCTCTCCCTACCCCTCCCCGTAGCAATCACCATTCTACTTTCTGTCTCTACAAATTTCACAAAGTATCTCACAGAAATGGCATGATATAGAATGTTTGAATTTCTCGAACTGGCTTATTTCACTTGGCATATCTTCAAGTTTCATCTATTTCATAGCATGTTCAGAATATATTTTAAGGCCGAATATTATGACGTTGCCGTATATACCACATTTTTTTAACTACTCATCCATCAATATTCACATGGGCTGCTCCTTCCCTTTGATTATTGTGGATAATATTGCTCATGGACACACTGCACAAACATCTGTTTGGTCCCTGCACTCATTTATTTTGGATATGGATTTGCATTTTAATACAAAGGAGAAATTATGCAGCTTTTTTGAAGTGTCCAAATGAAAAGGAGCACAGCATCAGTAAAATATTAGAAAGTAGATTATTGGAAAAAGTAGGGAGAGAATTGAACCAAAATTTAATAAGCAGTGTAAGAGAGTTTCAAGAGGAGGGAAAAAATCGACAATATAAACAGAGAATTAAATAGTGAAAGGTCGATATCTAGAAAATTGTCACATGTACCCATATGTTGCCTGTGAGCTGATATTTACATTATTGTTTTATTCCAGGTTTACAAAAGTCAGTGCAATATGAGAGTTTCATGATGCTAAATAAACTGAAACATGATACATATTTTGATGTATTGTCCTTGAGAGCAGGCTGGTGGTAATTAGTGCAATTTTAAATTATGATATGATAGTGGAGTCAATCTGCCAAACTGAAAAATATGTATATATACAATGTGTATACGTTTCTCAAAACCCCGTTTTATCATACAATTAAATTATGATTTAAAGCTACCTGACAATTACTGGAGGAAAAAATGAAACATTTACATTAATATTACCATAATTTTGATATTATTGCAAATATCAAAGCGTGTAGTACTTAGGGATAAACCTGCAAAAAAAAGAAACGTTTGAAAACTACGAAACTACAAAATATTGTTAAAATAAATAAGAGACCTCAATCAATGGAATGTATGAGTCATAAATCTCAATACTGTTAAAATGTCTATTCTTCCCACATTGATCTATAAGAATTCCAATCAAATCACAGCTGTATTCCTTATTTTAGAAATTGAGAAACTAAAATTCTGAAATGTATGTCGATGGGTAGAGGACCTATAAAGGCAAATTACTTTGAAAGGAAACAATTACTTAGAATTTTTTTCCTATTTCTGTGAAGAATATCATTGGTATTTTCAGAGGGATTGCATTGAATGCGTAAATTGCTTTGAGTAGTATTGTCATTTTAACAATATTAATTCCTCCACACCATGAGCATGGAATATCTTTTCATTTTTGTCTTCTTCTATTTCTTTCATCAGAATTTTATAGTGTTCCTTTGTTCTTTGTATGGACCCTTCCTTCCTTCCTTCCTTCCTTCCTTCCTTCCTTCCTTCCTTCCTTCCTTCCTTCCTTCCTTCCTTTCTTTCTTTCTTTCTTTCTTTTTTTTTTTTGATGGAGTCTCGCTCTGTTGCCAGGCTGAAGTACAGTGTCACGATCTCAGCTCACTGCAACCTCCACCTCCCAGGTTCAAGCGATTCTCCTGCCTCAGCCTCCTGAGAAGCTGGGACTACAGGCGCATGCCACCATGCATGACCAGCTCAAATTTTTTTTTTTTTTTTGTATTTTTAGTAGAGGCGGGGTTTCACCATGTTGGCCAGGATGGTCTGGAACTCCAGACCTTGTGATCCACCCACCTCCACCTCCCAAAGTGCTGGGATTACAGGTGTGAGCCACCGTGCCCGGCCTTGTATAGATATTTCTTCTCTGATTAGATTGATTCCTAGGTGTCTTATGTATTTTGTAACTATTGTAAATGGGATTGCTTTCTTTCTTTTTTTTTTTTTTCTTTGAGATGGGGTTTTGATCTTGCTGCCCAGGCTGGAGTGCAGTGGCCCTATTTCAGCTCACTACAACCTCCGCCTCCCAAGTTCAAGCGATTCTCCTGCCTCGGCCTCCCGAGTAGCTGGAATTACAGGCATGTGCCACCATGCCTGGCTAATTTAGTATTTTTAATAGAGACAGGGTTTCTCCATGTTGGTCAGGCTGGTCTCGAACTCCTGACCTCAGATGATTTGCCCACTTTGGCCTCCCAAAGTGCTGGGATTACAGGCATGAGCCACCATGCCTGGCCCTGCTTTCTTGATTTCTTTTTCAGATCAGTCACTGTTGACATATATAAATCCTCCTGATTTTTGTATGTTGTTTTGTACCCTGCCACTTTACTAAATTCATTTATCAATTCTAATAGTGTTCTTGGTGGAGTCTTTAGGTTTTTGTAATTATAAGATCGTGTCATCTGGAAACAAGGCTAGTTTGACTTCTTCCTTTCCAATTTGGATGCCCTTCATTTCTTCTCTTGCCTAATTGCTCTGGCCAGGACTTCTGGTATTATGCTGAATAATAGCAGTGAAAGTAGGCATCCTTATCTTGTTATAGCCTTTAGAGAAGGGCCTTCAATTTATCTGTGTTGAGTATGCTATTAGCTATGGGTGTGTCATACATGGCCTTTATTATTTTGAGGTAGTTTCTCCTATACCCTTTTTGATGAGTTTTTTTTTTTTTAAATCATATAAGGATGTTGAGTTTTATCAAATACTTTTTTGGCATCCATTGAAGTAATGGTTTTTGTTATTGACTCTGTTAATGTGATTGTATCATGTTTGTTGGTTTGCATGTGTTGAACCATCTTTGTATCCCTGGAATAAATTCCACTTGATCATGGTGAATGACTTTTTCAATGTGTTGTTGAATTTTGTTTGCTACTATTTTGTTGAGGATTTTTACATTGTGTTTATCGTTGATACTGGCATGTAGTTTTCTTTTTTTGGTTGTGTCTTCCTCTCATTTTGGTATTAGGGTAACTTACGCTGGCCTTGTAGAATGAGTTTGGAAGTATTCCTTCCTCTTCGGTTTTTTTGAGGAGTTTGAGTAGGATTGGTATTAGTTCTTTAATGATACAATTCAGCAGTAAATCCATCAGGTTCAAGGCTTTTCTTTGATGGGAGACTTTTTATGATGGCTTGGATCTTATTGGTTTGTTGAGGTTTTCTATTTCTTCATGGTTGAATCTTGGTAGGTTTTATAGGTTCAGGACTTTATCCATTTCTCTTAGGTTTTGAAATTTGTCGTATAGTTGTTCATAATAGTGTTGTAGTCTCAGCGATGCACGAAGATGTAACAGTCTCTTCTTGTCTGAGATAACACCTGGAGTTCTTTGTCCTACCTCCAAGATGATTAAGGAGTACAGACACAAAGGTCAGGTTAGAGCAAAAGTTTAATAAGCGAAAGAAGAAAGCTCTTTGCCAGCAGAGAGGGGGTCAAGTGGGGTGCCCACTATGAGGCTGGGCTCCCAGGTTTTATGGACTGGGAAGGGGAAGGAATGTGCTTAGTTCCTGGGCTGTCTTGGAGAACACGTGACTCAGCTTGGCCCAGGGACCTTGGCCGACCGACCAGTCAGGAGCTGAAATGATGATTCATAGCTGCTGCTCAGCTTTGCCCAGGACCTGTCAGAAGCTGAATTGAAAGCTTGGCCCAGGACCTTAGCCTGGGACCAATCAGGGGTTGAAGTGATAATTCATAGAAGCCGGACTTACAGTCCAAATAAAGGAAAATAGAGTGCCCACTAGAACCCACCGGAACCCACTGTGCCCATGCCCACAAAAGGAGAAGGAACTTTTTCTCAGAACCTGCTGAGTATACAATGGACAAAGGCATTTCTGTGCCAGGCCTTGTTCTCTTATCTGAGTGAGCTGGAGGTTTGTGCAGGTTTGTATCCAAAAGGGCCAGAGGTTTTACTATCTGTGCCACCATGGGCATGTCTCTAGGCACAGCACCCTGTGTTAGTTCCCTTATCAGCCTAAATTTTTTCTCAGGCTGCTTTTTTGCTTTTTGTTTTTTACTTTCTTTCTTTTTTTTTTTTTTTTTTTTTTGAGAGGGAGTCTTGCTCTGTCGCCAGGCTGGAGTGCAGTGGCGCGATCTCAGCTCACTGCAACCTCTGCCTCCCAGGTTCAAGCGGTTCTCCTGCCTCAGCCTCCAGAGTAGCTGGGATTACAGACGCGCGCCACCACGCCCAGCTAATTTTTGTATTTTAATAGAGACGGGGTTTCACCATGTTGGCCAGGATGGTCTCGATTTCTTGACCAGGTGATCCACCTGCCTCCTCCTCCCAAAGTGCTGGGATTACAGGCGTGAGCCACCGCTGGCCTCTCAGGCTGCTTTTTATGTTATGTGAGAATGAGGCATTGACCATGGGCCAGGGACTCTCTGGCACCCTTCCCTTGTTATCTATCTAAGGCAAGCTAAATAACTCCTTTCAAATAGTATCTAATAATCCTTTCTAAGGTCTCAGTTGTTGTATCTCCTTTCTCATTTCTGATTTTATTTATTTGGATCTTCTCTTTTTCTCTTAGTCTAGATAAAGTTTTGTTGATTTTGTTTATCTTTTCAAAAAACAAGGTCAGGCATGGCGGCTCAGGCCTGTAATCCCAGCATTTTGGGAGGTTGAAATGGGCAGATTACTTGAGCTCATGAGTTCAAGACCAGCCTGGGCAACATGGCGAAACCCCATCTCTATAAAAAATGCAAAAATTAGCTGAGTGTAGAGGGGAACACCTGTAGTCACAGCAATTTGGTGGGAGGATGGCTTGAGTTTGGGAGGTGGAGGTTGCAGTGAGCGGGGATGGTGCCACTGTACTCTAGCCTGGGCAATAGAATGAGACCCTGTCTAAAAAACAAAAAACAAAAACAAAAACAAAACAAAACAAAAAACAAACCACCAAACTACCTTTTCATTTTGTTGATTTCTTTTCATTTATTTCTGCTCTGATCTTTATTGTTTCTTTCCTTCTACTAATTTTGGGTTTGGTTTGTTCTTGCTTTTCTAGTTTCTTGAGGTGTATCGTTAGGTTGTTTTATTTGTTTTTCCTCTTTTTTGATATAGGCATTAGTTGCTATAAACTACCCTCTTAGTATTGCTTTTCCTGTATCCCATAGGCTTTGGTATGCCATATTTCCATTTTCATTTGTTTCAAGAAATTTTAAAATTTCCTTTTTCTAGGCCAGGTGTGGTGACTCACTCCTGTAATCTCAGTGCTTTGGGAGGCCAAGGTAGGTGGATCTCTTGAGTCCAGGATTTCGAGACTTGCCTGGACAACATGGCAAAAACAGTCTTTACAAAAATAAAAATAAAAAATTAACCAAGTGTGGTGGCACATGCCTGTGGTCCCAGCTACTCAGGAGGCTAAGGCAGGGAGATCACTTGAGCCTGAGAGTTTGAGGCTGCAGTGAGCAGTGATCACATCACTGTACTCCAGCCTGGGCAATGGAGCAGGACCCGGTCTCAAAAGAGAAAAAAAAATTTATTCTTTTATTTTTTTCTTAAGAGATGATCTTGCTATGTTGCCTATACTGTGTTGCCTGGGCATAGCTCATTACTGATCAGCATGCAAGGTTTGACCTGCCCTGTTTCCAACTTGGGCCACTTCCCAGTCTCCTTGGGCAACTTGATGATCCCCTGCTCCCAGGAGGTCACTGTATTGATGCTGAAATTAGTGTGGACACTTAATCGACATACCACACTATAGCCCAGAACTCCTAGATACAAGTGATCCTCCAGCCTCAGCCTCTTGAGTAACTTGTACAAAGGCATGTACCACTGCACCAGCTCTTTCTTAACTTTTTCTTTGACCCATTGGTCATTCAGGAGCATGTTGTTTAATTTCCATGTGTTTGTGTATTTTTCTGAGATTCCTCTTGTTATTGATTTCTGTAGTTTTATTCCATTGTGGTCAGAAAATATACTTGATATGATTTCTATTTTTTCAAATAGAAATCAGACTTGTTTATTTTTAATAGAAATCAGACTCGATAGAGACTTGGTTTGTGGCTTAAGGTATGGTCTACTCTGGAGAATGTTCCTTGTACTGGTAAAACTGCTGCATTTGATAGCAGTTGGGTGAATTTTTTTTTTTTTTTTTTTTTTTTTGTCACCCAGGCTGGAGTGCAATGGTATGACCTCAGCTCACTGCAACCTTTGCCTCCTGGGTTCAAGCAATTCTCCTGCCTCAGCCTCCCGAATAGCTGGTATTACAGGCATGCACCACTACACCTAGCTAATTTTTTTTTGGTATTTTTAGTAGAGATGGGGTTTCACCATTTTGTCCAAGCTGGTCTCGAACACCTGACATGAAGTGATCCTCCCACCTTGGCCTCCCGAAGTGCTGAGATTACAGGAGTGAGCCACCATGCCCAGCCGAAATTTTCTTTAAATGTCAGTTAGACCTATTAGATCTTGTGTAGTTTAACTGCCATTTATTTGTTAATTTTCCATGTGGATGATCTGTCCATTACTGAGAGTGAGGTGTTAAAAGCCTCTACTATTATTGTATTATAGTCTAACTTTCTCTTTGGAGCTATTAATGTTTGCTTTATATACTTGGGAGCTCTGGTGTTGGGTGCACAAATTTATTTATTTATTCATTTTTATTTTTTTCGAGACGGAGTCTTGCTCTGTCGCCCAGGCTGGAGTGCAGTGGTGCGATCTCTGCTCACTGCCATCTCTGCTCACTGCAAGCTCCGCCTCCCAGGTTCACGCCATTCTTCTACCTCAGCCTCCCAAGTAGCTGGGACTACAGGCACCCACTACCACGCCCGGCTAATTTTTTGTATTTTTAGTAGAGACGGGGTTTCGCCGTGTTATCCAGGATGGTCTGGATTTCCTGACCTCATGATCCGCCCACCTCGACCTCCCAAAGTGCTGGGATTACAGGTGTGAGCCACCGTGCCCGGCCAGGTGCACAGATATTTATAACTGTTATATTCTCTTCCTGAACTGATGCCTTTATCATTACATAGTGACCCTCCTTTTCTTTTTTATAGTCTTTGATTTGTAGCATACTTTATCTTATATAAGTATAGATAGTCCTGCTTTTTAAAATTTTCCATTTGCATGGAATATCTTTTTCCACCCCTTCACTTTCGGTCTACATGTGTCTTTAGAGGTGAAATGGGTTTCCTGAAGGTAGCATGTAGTTGGTTTTTGCTTCTTTATCCATTCAGTCACTCATGTCTTCTAGCTGGAGAAGTGAGAACATTTACATTCAGTGTTATTATTGATAAGTAAGGACTTACTACTGCTATTTTGTTGCTTGTTTTCTGGTTGTTTTGAGACTTGTCTCTTTCTTCCTTTCTTACTGTCTTCCTTTGTGATTAAGTGATTATCTCTTGGCATGTTTTAATTTGTTGCTTTTTACTTGTAGTGGATCTATTATAAAAACTGTGCTGTGGTTACCATGAAGCTTACAAAACAGTTTTTATAGATATGAGTTATTTAAAAGAGATGACAACTTATCTTAGATCCCAAATAACAGAAACAAACAAGTCCAAAACCCCCACAAAAGTTTTACAGTTTAATTCCTACCCCCACGTTTTAACTTTTAGTTGTCTCAAATTTATACTTTTTTTTTTTGAGATGGAGTCTCACTCTGTCTCCCAGGCTGGAGTGCCGTGGTGCGATCTCAGCTCACTGCAACCTCTGCCTCCCCGGTTAGAGCAATTCTTCTGCATCAGCCTCCCGAGTAGCTGGGATTACAGTTGCCCGCCACCACACCCAGCTAATTTTTGTACTTTTAGTAGAGATGGGGTTTTGCCATGTTGGCCAGGCTGGTCTCAAACTTGTGACTTCAGGTGATCTGCCAGCGTCAACCTCCCAAGCTGCTTGGATTACAGGCATGAGCCAATGCTCCCGGCCAATTTATACATTTTTATGTAAAATAATAAGTTTTCTTTTGCATGTTAGTGTTTTTTTCTTTCAGGCTGAAGAACTGTCTTTAGCATTTCTTGCAAGAAGGGTCTGGTGGTGGTGAATTCTATCTGGGAAATACTTTATCTCCCCTTAATATTTTAATGACAGTTCAGTTGGATACGATATCCTTGGATGACAGTTTTTATTTCTTTGAGTACTGAGAATGTCATTCCACTCCCTCCTGTCCGGTATGATTTCCATTGAGAAGTCTGTTGCCAGACATATTGGAGGTCTTTTATATGTTGTTTCTTATTTCTCACTGGTTTTAGGATCTTCTCTTTGTCCTTGACCCTTGAGGTTTGCTTATTAGATGACTTGGGATAGTCTTGTTGGGTTGAATCTGTTTGATGTTCTAATGCCTTCTTGCACCTGGATATTTACCTCTTTCTCCTGTTTTTGGCATTTTCTGTTATCACTTCTTTGAAGATTTCTACCCCTTGCTCTTGGTCAGCTTCCTCTTGAACATCATTCTTAGATTTGGTCTTTGGAGGTAATTTTCTCTATCTTCTTTCTTTCTTTTATTGAGGCAGAGTTTTGCTCTGTTGTCCAGGCTGGACAACACGTGGCACAATCATGGTTCACTGCAGCCTCAACTTCCTGGGGTCAAGCAATCCTCCCACCTACAGGTGCCAGCCACCACCCCAGCTGAATTATTGTATTTTTAGTAGAGATGGGTTTTCACCACATTGGCCAGGCTAGTCTGGAACTCCTGACCTCAAGTGATCCGCCCACCTCGGCATCCCAAAGCACGGGGATTATAGGCTTGAGTCACCACTTGCCCAGCCAAAACTGCTATTTTGAATTCCTGGTCAGAGAGCTCACAAGTCGCCATCTAGATAGGGTCACGCTCTGGATTTTTGCTTTGCCCTTTTGGGGAGGTCATATTCCTCTGTTTGCTGTTGTTTCTTGTGGGCATATATCTATGTTTTTTGCAATAGAGGATTAGTTATTTATTCTAATTTTCTCTGGCTTGTTTTGCTTTTTATTGAACATACTTGCTTAGTGAATTGTCACTGCCTCCTGTGGCTCTAGGTGGCGCGTTAAGCCCAGGTTTAACTCTTCTAAGTGATCAGAGTTCTGCCTGTCTTAAATGGAGGAGGTCCTAAAGAGATTACCCTAGCAGTGAGGAAAGATTGTCTAGGTGTTCGTGTCCAGGGGACCTGGGGAACTCCCTCCTGCAGCATGGTGCTGGTGAACAGACACCCTGATTTGGCAACCCCTTTGGCTGAGTTACAAAGCGGTTTCTGAGGCTGGGGATGGTAGTCCTGCCTACCCTGTTTGTTTCTGCCTGTCCTTAGGGTTAGTTCTCTGTTCAGGCAGTCACGAGGCTACCCATGGGTTAAAGCATGGAGAGGTCTCCTGCCTGGGAATCCAAGAAGTTGGAGGAGTGGTTGACCACCTCAATTTCACTTTTTCCATTGTAGAAACCATGAGCTGTGGGGAGACTGGTGCCAGGTGTAATAGGGGGAGGGGCATCATGGATATGGAAGTCTAATTCTCCTGTCCTTTGCTTGAAGTTTTTCCCCTTCTCTGTGGCCCTGGGAACGGTCTCGCCCTTGTACCTGAGCTCTGGGTTGTTGCTGGGGAGGATTTTGGAGGTGCATATTTGGTTTTGGTTTTCTGTGGTGGGGATTGACGCCAACTTGGAACTTCTTGTCATGTGTTTTTAAACACATCTATTTATAAGTGTAATATAAATAGTAAAAAAAAAAGTATATTTTGTATGTTTTCTTTACATATATAATTTAGTAGATGTTTTAAAATAAAAATGAGACGATATTAAAGAGTATGAAACAGTAGAAAAATTAAAAAGAGATGAAATACAAACAGTTGATTTCTGTGTATGTGTATATACATACACACACTTTCCTTTTAGATACTACAGTTTACTCTAAAACATGAAAATTCAGAAGACCTTATCAGGTACTTGGTTTCAAAAATAAACTATAAATTTGAAAAGGCAGAAGTAATGCCTTCCAAATGACACTGACCATAATGCAGAAATTTACAAATGAAAGATAACAAAAAATATATCCATTTGGACATTGAAAACATACATTGGAGTCTTAGCTTAAAGAAGAAGTAAAAGTAAAAACTGCAGCATAAAGAAAGGAAATGACATTCAGTGTACAGTTTAGAAACTTAAAGGTATTTTGATAGAAACAAAAAGAAGCAAATAAATGAGTTTAATACAAATGTAAGAAGCTGGAAAAGGACCAAAAGGCCAGGCATAGTGGTTCATACCTGTAATTCCAGCATTATGGGAGCCTGAAGTGGGAAGATCACGTGGGGCAAGGAGTTCAAGACCAGCGTGGGCAACAGAGTGAGACCCTGTCTCTACAAAAAGTACAAAAATTAGTCAAGCGTGGTGGTGCTTGCTTGTAGTCCCAGCTAATTGGGAGGTTGAGGCAGGAAAGGATCATTAGAGCCCATAAGTTTGAGGCTGCAGTGAGTTGTGATCACACCATTGTATTCCAGCCTAGGTGACAGAGCAAGACCAAAAAAAAAAGAAAAAAGAAAAAAAAAAAAGAAAGAAAGGGAAAACAATAAAATAGCTCAAAGAAGTTACCAAGAAAATAAGTAAACATAAAAGTGCAGGTTAACAAACTACAAAACAAAGAAGAGAAGTGAATTAGTGATCAAGGAAACAGAAAGCTAGTTATTTGATGAAAATGAAAATAGAAAAATATTTGGCAAGAATAGTTATAAAATAACATGAGAAACAAAAATGGCTGGGCATGGTGGCTTACACCTGTAATTCTAGCACTTTGGGAGGCCAAGGCAGGAGGATCACTTGGAACAGCCTGGGCAACATAGCAAGTCCCCCATCTCTTAAAAAAAGAGAAAAAGAAAAAGAAAGCCAAAAGTAAGACATAAACACAGATGTGGAGGAGAGTATGTAATTGTAAAGAAATAGAATATAATCTTTGGTAAGAATAAAATTAGGAGAAAGGTATGTGCTTCTCTAGGAAGGACATGCCTGTTATTAAAAAATGTTTAAAGAATAAGGAAAACCTTTGATTCACTAAACTGCAAGTCACTTCTCGGTAGTTTCAAACAGCACTTACTTTTTTGTGTCGGTATTGTTTATTTGGAATTTTCCTCTATAGTTTGTTTAAATATCAGTAAAGATCTGAATGGCACTGTGTTTTTACTTCATCATTTGTACATAGGATGTTCACTCATTGTTGAAGAAAGCATTTTGTTTAGGAGAGAGTGTCTGTGTACTGTGGTGTACGATGGTAGATGTAATTATCACTGAAGGTCACTGAAATGTGAAAATCCCTGGTAATGTCTTGACAGCTGTGTGGAAATAAAGCTGTCAAATGGGAACAGTCAGGGCCTACTTAGAAAGTGCTTGCTAAAGCAAGAGAGTCAGCCACTTTTGACAAAGTGGGAAAGCTTTGTAGTGAACAAAAGGGAAGGCGTCAGATGTGCTGTTGACTGCAGGCTATTGACATGGGACACTGGAAGTGTCTAATAAGCATTGAGGCATCTCATATGATTGGCTATGGGAGTACATTTGGCTTTCTCTGCTTGGTTCTGAGTTCAAAGCTGGGGCACAAATTAGAGAAGCTGCATCACTGCCATGTCCTGACTGGTGTGGGTTGGTTGCTACAGCAGTTTCTGGTTTGCCTTTCTGAGCTGATTGCTGCAGAGGGTGTGGGTCAGACCCTGCTCAGATTCCCACTGACAAATGCAGGCTTGGGAGTGAATGGAGAGGAAGCCATTTAATTGTGGGGCCAATGAGTCTCTGCCTTAATCATGGGATTTGACATTCAGTGTTCTATACACTGATTGACTGATTTCTTTCTTTATTGAAGTCAGATTTATATAATATAAAACTAACCATTGTAAAGAGAATGACTCAGTGGCAGTTGGTAGATTCACAATGTTGCTCAATTATCACTTCCATCTAGTTCCAAACAATTCCATGTCAAAATATAGCTGTGTACCTACCTGTTAAGCAGCTCCTTCTTATTTCTCACTCCTCCTAGCCCCAGACAACTACCAGTGTTCTTTTCATCCATATGGATTTACTTACTCTGAATGTTTTAAATGGAATCATACAATATGTGACCTTTTGTGTCTGTCTCTTTTCCCTAAGCATAATGTCTTCAAGGTTCATCCATATTGTAACAGATGTTATGATTACTTTCTTGTAATTTTCTTTCTCTTTCTCTTTTCTTTTCTTTCCTTTTTTTTTTTTTTTTTTTTTTTTTGACACAGGATCTCACTGTGTTACTCAAGCTGGAGTGCAGTGGTGCAATCTTGGCTCACTGCAGCTTTGACCTCCCAGGCTCAAGAAATCCTCCCACCTCAACCTCCTGAGTAGCTGGGACTACAGGTACATACCACTACACTTGACTAATTTTTTTTGTTTTTTTGTAGAGACAGGGTTTCACGATGTTGCCTAGGCTGGTCTCGAACTCCTGAGCCCAAGTGATCCTCCTACCTTGAACTCCCAATGTGCTGGGATTACAAGCATAATAAGCCACTGTGCCTGGCCACTCTCTTGTAATTTCCTTTCAACCTTTAAGTATATTTTTCTCCTGGGAGTATGGGAAGAACAGTATGGTGATCTGGGCACTCTTTTTGTTTGGAAACATCTGGAATTATCCAAAAACATGAAAGGTAAGGCACTGGTTCCAAGCTTTCTAGGTACAGAATGGAAACTAGTCAAAGCGTTAAGACATACGGGACTCAATGACCCTACTATTAATGCTTTTGCTTTTGGAGCCATTCCCAATCCTGCATACATTTGTTAGTGACAAGTCTGGTGGGTTGCCCAGGATATGTCTATTTTGAGAGATTCTGCAGTGGGCCTGGGACAGAGAGGGAAGCACTGAGCCTTGGGAGGGTGAACCAGAGGGTGCAGTCTGCTCTCCTGTCCTTTCAGGGAACTTTCCAGTTCTATCTGTTGCATGCCTCCCATTTAGAATCTAATGATCCAGGATTCATATTTATTTAAGTACTTACCATTTGAGTTCTCATGTAGTATGGCAGTTTTATGTCTCCTGTAAAGCATTCAAAAATTTAAAGACCACTAAATCAAACTTTAAAACTTCTGTGTGTCACCGGATATGGTGGCTCATGCCTGTAATCACTTGAGGTAGATCACCTGAGGTCAGGAGTTCAAGACCAGCCTGGCCAACGTGGTGAAACCCTGTCTCTACTAAAAATACAAAAAATTAGCTGGACGTGGTAGCACATGCCTGTAATCCCAGCTACTCAGAAGGCTGAGGCAGGAGAAATGCTTGAACCTGGGAGGCGGAGGTTGCAGTGAGCCGAGATTGCACCACTGTACTTCAGTCTGGGCAACAGAGTGAGGTTGTCTCAAAAAATAATAAATAAATAAATAAATAAATAAAACCACTGTGTATCAAAGAATATAATTTATAAAGTGAAAAGGCAACATACAGTGTAGGAGAAAATATTTACAAATCATATATCTGATAAGGGGTTTATGTGCAGAATGTATAAAGAATACCAAAATGGCAGTGTTCGGGTATGAGGCTGGGGCTAAGCTGAGGGATTCAGGTGTGGTGCGGGTAGGAACTGAGGAAGCGCCCAAGGATGTCAAGATGACCGCATCTATGCATGGTCAACCCAGTCCTTCTCTAGAAGATGCAAAACTCAGAAGATCAGTGATCATAGAAATCATAGAAAAAAATTTTGACTACCTTAGAAAAGAAATGACACCAAATATATATCAAATGGCATCATTTGGGACAACAACTGGTTTCTCTGGAATATTCTCAAACTTCCTGTTCAGATGCTGCTTCAAGATAATATAAGCAAGGAAAACTGTGTTTTCAGAAGCTCACTGATTGGCATAGTTTGTGGTGTTTTCTACCCCAGTTCTTTGGCGTTTACTAAAAATGGACGTCTGGCAACCAAGTATCATACCGTTCCACTGCCACCAAAAGGAAGGGTTTTACTCCATTGGATGATGCTTTGTCAAACACAAATGAAATTAATGGCGATTCTTCTAGTCTTTCAGATTATGTTTGGAATATTAAATGGTCTACACCATTATGCAATATTTGAATGGACACTTGAGAAAACTATACATGAAGAGTAACCAAAAAAATGAATGGTTGCTAACTTAGTAGAATGAAGTTTTTATAAAGAGGACTCAGGCATTGCTGAAAGAGTTAAAAGTAACTGTGAACAGATAATTTGTTTCTGTGCCTTTTGCCTGGTATATAGCAAATACTAAAAAAAATTCAATAATTCAATCAATATAAGTTTCATCTTACATATAAGTTACAGGTTTTATCTCCTGATAGTGTGTCCATTTTGCTTGGTACATAACAGATAATAAATATTCAGTATCAATAAATGTAATAATAATTTTAGAAAAGAATTACAACTCAACAACAAATAACATTAAAAATAGCAAAGGACTTGAATAGATATTTCATCAAAGATGATATACAAATGGCCCAGAAGCATATGTAAAGATGCTGACCATCACTGATCATTAAAGACATGCAAGCCAAAATTCTGTTGGGATACCACCTCATACCTATTAGGATGGCTACTACAAGAAAAACAGAAAATAACAAGTTTTGGTGAGGACGTGAGCATATTACAACCCCGTGCGCCTTTTTGGGGATTGTAAATGGTGCCACTGCTTTGGAAAGCAACATGGAAATTCCTCAAATAATTAAAACTGCCATATGATCCAACAATCCCACTTCTGGGTGTATACCCAAAATAATTGAAAGCGGGGTATTGAAGGGATGTTTACACACCCATGTTATAGCAGCACTATTCAGAACAGCTAAGAGACAGAAGCAACCCAAACGTCTATCAACATATGAATGGATAAGCAAAATGTGACACATTTTTCCCTCAGTATCTGTAGGGGATTAATTCCAGGATACTCTGCAGATACCAAAATCCACAAATGCTCCAATCCCTTATATAGTGTGGCATAGTATTTGCATATAATCTAGGCACATTTTCCCATATACTTTAACAGCGGTCCCTAACTGTTTGGCACCAGGGACCGGTTTTGTGGAAGACAATTTTTCCACAGACAGGGTCAGGGGGATGGTTTTTGGATGAAACTGTTCCACCTTAGATCATCAGGAATTAGTCTGATTCTCATGAGGAGTGTGCAGCCTAGATCCCTTGCGTGTGCAGTTTAGAATAGGGTTCATGTTCCTATGAGAATCGAATGCCACTGCTGATGTGACTGGAGGTGAGGCTCAGGCGGTAATAATTGCTGGCTTCTTTGTTCATCTCCTGCTCTGTGGCCCGGTTCCTAACAGGTTAAGAACTGGTACCCATCCATGGCCTGGGGCTTGGAACCACTGCTTTGAATCCTAGGTTACTTATAATACCTAGTACAGTGCCTACATATAACTTTATTAGTGTGGATTTGACTTAGTATTTGACTCAGGGAAAATTCAAGTTTTGCTTTTTGGAACTTTGTGAAATTTAATGTATTTTTGAATATTTTAAATCTGAGTTTGGTTAAATCCACAGACACAGAACCCATGGATATGGAAGGCCCATAATATATACACAATGGAATATTATACAGACTTAAAAAGGAAGGTAATCCTGTCTCATGCTCCAACATGGATTAATCTTGAGTGCTAAGTGAAAGAAGCCAGTCACAAAATGACTGTGTGATTTCACTTACATGAGTAATCTAAAGTAGAAAAATTCATAGAAACAGAAAATAGAATGGTATTTACTAGGGTGTGGAGGGAAGGGGAAAAATGGAGAGTTGTTTAATGGCTATAGAGATTCCATTTTGCATGATGCAAAAGTTCTGGGGATCTGTTCCACAACATTGTGAATGTATTTAATGGTACTAAAATATATGCTTAAAAATGACCAAGTTGGTAAATTTTGTTGTGTGTTTTAATATAATTTTTTTTTGAAACAGGGTCTCACTCTGTTGCCCAGGCTGGAGGACAGTGGCACCATCTTGGCTGACTGCAACCTCAGCCTCCTGAGCTCAGGCGACCCTCCCACTTCAGCCTCCCAAGTAGCTGGGACTACAGGCATGCACCACCACACCCAGCTAATTTTTATATTTTTTTGTAGAGATGAGGTTTTGCTATGTTGCCCAGGCTGGTCTTGAATTCCTAGGCTCAAGCAATCCTGCCTCAGCTGGGATTACAGGCATGAGCTACTGCATCCAGCCTGCAATTTTTAAAACATCAAAATAAATGTAAAGGCTACGTCTTAGATATTTTTTTAACCAATTAAAAATAGTAAAATTTTCTCTTATAGCACAGTGGTCATGCCTGTAATCCTAACACTTTTGGAGGCTGAAGTGGGAGGATCACTTGAGCCCAGGAGTTTGCGACCAGCCTGGGCAACATAGGGAGACCCTCGTCTCTACCAAAAATGCAAAAATTAGCCAGGCATGGTGGCGTGTGCCTGTAGTCCCAGCTACTTGGGAGGCTGAGGAGGGAGGATCACCTGAGTTTAGGAGGTCAAGGCTGCAGTGAGCCAAGATTGCACCACTGCACTCCAGCCTGGGTGACAGAGCAAGTCCCTGTCTCAAAAAATAAAGTAGTTTAAAAAGTATAAGCCAAATTGTGAGTGAATGAGAGAGAGACAAGTGGGGGTTGGGTGAGAGATGGGTGTGTGTGTCTAGATAAATATTTGATCAGTTTGTGGAGGCAAATGAATTTCATCATCAGGGCAGATTTATTGGAGAAAGTTTTGCCATGGTGAGGGTATTTCCTTGGGATAGGAATGAAGTAGGGAAATACTAATTTGTGACTCTGGTTATTTAAATTATTCAATGACAATCTGTTTAGATGTCTTTGCATAGATAATGCAAATTAGATTGGGAATTGCCAGAATTTGGTGCCTGAACTATATAATTTTTAAATTTTTTAGATGAGAACATAATTTCTATTTCCAGCTCTATTCAGACACTGAAGACTTAGGTTGGCCAATTCAAGGTCACTTCTTTTTTTTTTTTTTGAGACGGAGTCTTACTCTGTCACCCCGCTCTGTCACCCAGGCTAGAGTGCAGAGTGCAGTGGCACGATCTTGGCTCACTGCAAGCTCCACCTCCTGGGTTCACGCCATTCTCCTGGCTCAGCCTCCCAAGTAGCTGGGACTACAGGCGCCTGCCACCACACCTGAATAATTTTTTGTATTTTTAGTAGAGATGGGGTTTCACCATGTTAGCCAGGATGGTCTCGATCTCCTGATCTTGTGATCCGCCCACCTCGGCGTCCCAAAGTGCTGGGATTACAGGCGTGAGCCACTGCACCTGGCCACCTCTTTTTTTTGTATTTGCATTTTGCAACTTTGTTGAATTTATTTATTAGTTCTAACAGTTTTTTTGTGTGGAATCTTCTACATATAACATCATAATTACAAACAGAGATGATTTTTCTTCCTTTCAAAATTGGATACCTTTTCTTTTTCTTGCCTAATTGCTCTGGCTAGAAATTCCAGTACTATGTTGAATAGAAGAGATAAAAGCGAACATTCCTGCCTTGTTCCTGCTCCTAGAGGAAAAACTTTCGTCTTTCACTGTTAAGAATGATGTGAGCTGTGGGTTTTTATAGATGGCCTTTATTATGTTTCCTTTACAGAAACTACCTTCCCATGACATAGTTTCCTTTTATTCCTAGTTTATTGAATTTTTTTTAATCATAAAGAGGTGTTGAATTCTGTCAAATGATTTTCTTGCATCAATGGAGATGTTTATGTGGTTTTCTCCCTTCAATTTGTTAATGTAGTATATTGCATTGATTGATTTTTGTATACTCAATTATCCTTGCATTCCAGGAATAAATCCCACTTGGTCATGGAGTATAATCCTTTTAAATTAATTAACTTATTTATTTGAGACAGGGCCTCGCTTTGTCACCCAGGCTGGAGTGCAGTGGCACCATCTTGGCTCACTGCAACCTCCATCTTCCAAGTTCAAGCGATTCTCATACCTCAGCCTCCCAAGTAGCTAGAACTATAGGCGTGCACCACCATGCCCAGCTAATTTTTGTATTTTTAGTAGAGATATGGTTTCGCCATGTTGACCAGGCTGGTCTTGAACTCCTGAGCTCAAGTGATTCGCCCGCATTGGCCTCCCAAAGTGCTGGGATTACAGGCGTAAGCCACTGTGCCTGGCCTAATCCTTTTTTAAAAATAACATTTTATTGAGGTATAATTTACATACTTTGAAATTTAACCATGGAAAGTATTCAGTTTGATGAGTTTTAGTTCATACAGTTGTGCAGTGATCATCATAATTTAGTTTAGAGCACTTCCTTCACTCCCAAAAGTTCACTTTGTAGTCATTCTTCATCTGACCTTCCCACCCCTAGGCAACAACTAATATACTTTCTATTTTTAAGATTTGCCTTTCTGGAAATTTAGTAAGTAAACTCATACAATTTGAGGTATTTTATGTCTGGTTTCTTTGTTTAGCATAATAGTTTCCTTTAAAAGTTTTATTGATACACAATAATGATACATATTTATGAAGTACATGTGATATTGGAATGTATACATACAATACGAAATGATTAAATCAGAGTACTTAGGCTGTTTTTGTCTACGTTTACTGTTTTTGTGTTGGGAACATTTCAAATCTTCTTTTTTAGCTATTATGACATATACAATATATTGGTGTTAACTATAGCCAACCTACTGTGCTATCAAACACTAGAACATATTCCTTCCATCTAACTCTATGTTCCCATGCATTAACCAATGACTTTTCATTCCCCTAGGCCTGCCCTGTTCCCAACCTCTGGTAACCATCATTTTACTTTCTACCTCCATGAGATCAACTTTCTTGTCTCCTACATATGAGTAAGAATATGTGATGCTTGTGTTTCTGTCCCTGGCTTATTTCACTTAACATAATGACCTCCAGTTCCATCCATTTTGGTGTAGAATAACAGGATTTAATTATGTTTTTATGGCTGAATAATATTCCACTGTGTATATATAGGATATTTTATTCATTCATCCACTGATGGATACTTAGGTTGATTCCATGTTTTGGCTATTGTGAACAGTGCTACTACAATAAATATTAGGGTGCATGTATTCCTTTGGTATACTGATTTCTTTTTTTTTTCTTGAGAAGGAGTCTTGCTCTGTCACTCAGGCTGGAGTGCAGTGGCACGATCTTGGCTCACTGCAACCTCAGCCTCCCAGGTTCAAATGATTTTCCTGCCTCAGCCTCCCAAGTAGCTGGGATTACAGGTGTGCGTCACCACATCTGGCTAATTTTTGTATTTTTAGTAGAGACAGGGTTTCACCATGTTGGCCAGGCTGGTCTCGAACTCTTGACCTCAAGTGTTCCACCAGCCTCAGCCTCCCAAAGTGCTGAGATTATAGGCATGAGCCACCATACTCCGCCTGATTTCCTTTCCTTTGAATAGATACCAAGTTGTAGGATTGCTTCATTGTATGGCAGTTCGATTTGTAGTTTTAAAAAGAACCTCCGTATCATTTTCCATAATGGCTGTACTAATTTATCTTGCCTTTTTTTTCGTCGCTTTATTGAATTTGTTTATTCTAAGTTTTTTGGTGAAGTCTTTAGAATGTTCTATATTTAAGATCATCTTGTCTGTAAAGAGGTATAATTTGCCTTTCTGTTTTCCAATTTGGATGCCTATTTCTTTATCTTGCTTGATTCTAAGACTTCCACTACTATGTTAATAAGAGAGGTGAAAGTAGGCATTTGATTCATGTTTCAGTTCTTAGAGGAAAGACTTTCAGCTTTCCCCTATTCATTATGATGTTAGCTGTGGGTTTGTAATATGTGGCCTATATTATGTTGAGGTATGTTTTTTCTATGCCTAATTTGTTGACAGTTTTTATCAGGACGGAATGTTAACTTATATCAAATGCTTTTCCTGCATCTATTGAGAAGATCACAGTTTTTGTCTTTCAATCTGTTGATGTGATATATCACATTTATTGATTTGCATATGTTCAACCTCTTTTGCATCCCTGAGGTAGAGCCCATTGATCATGGTATCTTTTTGATGTGTTGCTAGGTTCAGTTTGCTAGTACTCTTGAAGATTTTTACTGTATGTTCGTAAGGGACTTTTTGGCTGTTGTTTCCTTGGTATCAGAGTAATGCTGGTCTCATAGATTAAGTTTGAAATAATTTCTGCCTCTTCATGTTTTTGGAATAATTTGAGAATTAATGTTAGTTGTTCTTTTGAAGTTGAATGTAGCAGCAATGCCATCTGGTCCTAGATTTTTCACTCTTGGGAGACTTTTTATTATGGATTCAATCTCGTTACTTATTATTAGTCTGTTCAGGTTTTTGTATGCCTTTTTTTTTTCAAGATTGAAAAATTTCTATTTATTTAAAAAAACTTCTGAATTAAATAGGGAAATGGCAATAACTGGTATATACATTAATTCAAAATATTTTCACTGAGCACTAAATAGTTCACTGAGAATAGTTTCCAATCTTTTCACTAAAAACCCCTTTTAAAGAATGCCTAAAACTGGCCAGGCGCGATGGCTCAGGCCTGTAATCCCAACACTTTGGGAGGCTGAGATGGGCAGATCACGGTCAGGAGTTTGAGACCAGCCTGGCCAACACAGTGAAACCCCATCTCTACTAAAAAATAGAAAAAAAAAAAAATTAGCTGGGCATAGTGGCAGGCACCTGTAATCCCAGATACTCAGGAGGTTGAGGCAGAATTGCTTGAACCTGGGAGGCTGAGATTGCAATGAGCCGAGATGGCATCATTGCACTCCAGCCCTGGCAACCGTGTGAGACTCTGTCTCAAAAAAAAATAATAATAAAATAAAGAAAGGCCGAGTGCGTTGGCTCATGCCTGTAATCCCAGCACTTTGGGAGGCCAAGTTGGGTGGATCACAAGGTCAGGATTTCAAGATCAGCCTGGCCAAGATGGTGAAACCCCGTCTCTACTGAAAATACAAAAAATTAGCCAGGCGTGGTGGCACGTGCCTGTCATCCCAGCTACTCTGGAGGCTGAGGCAGAGAATTGCTTAAACCTGGAGGGACGGAGGTTGCAATGAGCCAAGATCGCGCCATCGCACTCCAGCCTGGGCAACAGAGTGAGACTCCATCTCAGAAAAAAAAAAAAAAAAAAAAGCCTAAAACTTAGTTTATTTAGGTCTTTAATCAAGAAATCTAAAGCTGCTAATCAGATTTTTGAATCACCATTAGATGACTAGGCTAACAACCTTGAGGTAATATAATGTGGGTTTTAAAAGCTTTGTTTAAACTATACATTCTAACAGACGGGATTCATTGGTCTCAGGCAATTAATCACAGGTTCAATGCCAGATACTGTATATACACAGACAAAACAGAGTAATAGCTATCATTTATAAGGATAAATAACATATGGTCCTGGTATATTCAAAGGGAATAATGTCTAATATTTATGGGTGTACAATTAGTGATGGGCAGGGAGACAGATACAAATGACTAACCCACAAGGGAGAACCTAAAAAGGACGATAGAAGAGATAAAAGTCCTGTGCCCTAGGGATGCAGCAGAAAAGGTGCTGGGAGGCTTTAGGGACCAGGTGGCATCTAGGTCAGATCAAGAGATGAATGGATGTCAGTGTGTGTGGGAGGGACCTTCAAGGCTGGAGAAAACAAAGTGAGCCAAACACTGAGCCTCAGGAGTACTCCCTGCTCAGATGACAGTGAAGCATTTGTTCTGAGTAAAAAGATGTAATCTAATAAAAGACTGCATAAAACACTGGAAAACCTCACGCAATGAGAGCCTGAAACAATGCTTGTATTTCTTAACAGCAATTCAACAGAGTATCTGAGGTGGCCTGTGGAACGAACGAGAGAGCAAAATATCTTCCCAAAGGCAGAGGCGCCGCATGCTCTTGGTGGAGGTTAAGTAGCCAAGGATCATACCCACAAGCCCACCTCCACCCTGAGACCCCAGTCCCTTGGAATCAACTCCACAGCAAAAATCTTCTTAATGGAAAATCTCTCTCTTCCCAAAATGTAAAATAAAAACAATATAAGCAAACAAAACTGAAAACAAAAAAAGATAATCAGAGCAAGCTTTAGCCTCTCATACTTCACCTATGCCCCAACTGTCATGTTACTGAGAACAGGGTCTGCCCCATTACTTAAATGGATTCCTTATTGCAGAACATGACAAAATTTAGCATATCACTGATCCTACTATGTCCCTCCCTATAAAAAAAAAAAAAAAAAAGTAAACCAACACCACACAAAATATAACCTTACCCTGAATAAAAGTCAGCCTCAACCTAAGGATCCTACCGTAATGTGACTACCCTAACCCAGGAAACCTTAATCCTATTCTGACCTATTCACACAAAAAATCCCCATTCTAAGAGCTTTGGACGCATTACAAACATGGTTGCATTAGATTCCTCTTCTGAAGTATTCTGAAGTCTTGAAACAGCAAATTTACATATTTTTCTATACTACCACTGAAGGGTAATTATCATAAAAGGCCTACAACCAAAATCCTAATCCCCTGATTCTCAGGCTATTGCAATTTTTTTTCCCTCAGATCAAATAATAGGAAATACACACAAAAAAATGAAAAGTCATACAAACATAAAAACACAGAATCTATAAGTGTCACCACACTGACAGTCTTAACTGTGCTAAAGAGAAAAAGAATTTGGTTTACTCAAGCTCTGGGCATTGTGTAAAGTACTTAAGACATTAACAGCTTATAAAAATAGTGAAAAAAATTTAGGTGGGAGCATAAAACTAACTCCTTCATTCAAAATCCCAAGTTCACGAGAAGGGATTTGTGGCTAACTGTCTGCACAGGGCGGCCTCAGACACCAGCCCAATCTTGGGCTGATGGCCTTGACCTTTGTGCTCAGGTCAGCTTCTGGGGTGCAGGGATGTTGGCAGATGCCTGCTTGAGGTACACGGAGGAGCCCTGAGGGCTGCTGGCTGGTGTTCTGTGCTGCACATTTGATGCCCTTCAGCCCCTGTTGCCAATGCCTCAGCTTTGTCAAGTGCTTCTGGACAGTGTGTGTTTCTGTTGTAATTCATTCCTTAGTTCTGAGATATCCTCTTTGGTAACTTGCTCTGGTGTCTGGACAAATAATTGCAATCGTTTTCTGTAGGAAAACATTCTGCCTGTGTTGCAATATCCAGAAACTCCTAGATATACTGATCAACACCAGTTTAAATGTTTTCCTGATCAATGCCATTGACATAGTCCTCACTCACCAGAGAAGCTAAGCAAGCCTTGAAAGATGACTCCAACTCATTCACCCGGTACTGTTAGAAGGTCTCAGAGTATCTGGTGCTGCCTGAAGAAGTGAAGCCTGGCCCCGGAGCTCCAGTGTGGGTGGTGGGATCCCTGGTAGCTGCTAAGAGAACATATCACCTAGTGGAGCCACCATGTCTTGAATAGCCTGTATTTCTTTATGATTCAATCTTGTTATATAAAATGCATCTAGGAATTTATTCGTTTCCTCTAGGTTTTCCACTTTGTTAGTGTGTAGTTGCTTATAAGAGTCTCTAATGATCCTTTGCATTTTTGTGGAATCAGTTGTAATGTTTTCTTTTTCATTTCTAATTTTATTTATTTGAGCTTCCTCTTTGTATTGTTGGTTAGTCTGGCTACTGGTTTATTGATTTTCTTTATCTTAAAAAAAAATAAAACAAACAAACAAAAAAAACACACAACTTTCCCTGTGATTGTTTCCTTGTAGATTTTGTCTCTATTTTGTTTTATTCTGCTCTGATCTTTATTCTGTCTTCCTTTTACTAATTTGGGGTTTGGTTTTTCTTTCCTTGAGGTGTCTCATTAGGTTATTTGAAGTCTTTCTGCTTTTTGACTCTAGTTATTAATTGTTACAAATTTCCCTCATGGCAATGCTTTTGTTGTATCCCATAGGTTTTGAGATGTGTGTTTCCAACATTTTTTACTTGAAGAAATGTTTTTATTTCCTTCTTAATTTCTTCATTGACCATCATTCAGGAATATGTTAATTTCCATGTATTTGTAGTTTCTAAAGTTCCTCTTGTTATTGATACGTAGTTTTATTCCATTGTTGTCTGAGAAGATACTAGATGTGATTTAAATTTTTTTTTTTTTTTTTGAGATGGAGTCTCGCTCTATCGCCCACACTGGAGTGCAGTGGCGGATCTTGGCTCACTGCAAGCTCCACCTCGTGGGTTCATGCCATTCTCCTGCCTCAGTCTCCTGAGTAGCTGGGACTACAGGTGCCCACCACCACACCCAGCTAATTTTTTGTATTTTTACTAGAGACGGGGTTTCACCATATTAGCCAGGACGGTCTTGAACTCCTGACCTTGTGATCTGCCCGCCTCAGCGTCCCAAAGTTCTGGGATTACAGGCCTCAATTTTTAAAAATTTGTTGAGGCCAGGCTTGGTGGCTCATGCCTGTAATCCTGGTGTTTTGGGAATCTGAAGCTCCTCAAGTGGGAGGATTCTTTGAGGCCCAGAGTTTGAGATAAGACTGGGCAATATAGTGAGACACTGTCTCTACAAAACGTTGAAAATTAACTAGGCATTGTGGTGTGCACCTGTAGTCCTTATTACTTGGGAGGCTGAAGAGGGGATCATTTGAGCTCAAGAGTTCAAGGCTGCAGTGAGCTATGATAACAGCACTGCACTCCTGCCTGGATGACAGAGCGAGACCCTGTCTTTAAAAAAAAAAAAAAAGTTGAGACTTGTTTTGTGGCCTAATGTATTAGGTTTACCCTGGAGAATGTTCCATGTGATGATGAGAAGAATGTGTGTTCTATAGCTGTTGGATAAAAGATTCTGAAATATCTGTTAGGTCCATTTGGTCTAAAGTGCAGTTTAAATCCAATGTTTGTTGATTTTTCTGTTTAGATGATCCAATGCTGACAGTGGAGTGAAGTTCTCAATAGTTATTGTCTTGGAATCTTTATTTTTTATAGTATTTGCTTTATGTATCTGAGTGCTCTGTTGTTGGATACATATATATTTAGAGTTGTTATCTACTCTTACACTCCGATAGCATTTTTGCTATGAAGTGAATCTCCTGGGTTGGATGTTATATTACTTGGTATTTCATGTCTTTGGATCAGGCATGAGTAATAGTGCTGGCTGAGCCTTACAGGACTAGAAAGGCAAATCCATGTTTGGAATAAATCCAGGTATTTATCCCTGTGAGGCTGAATCACTGTTTTTTAGAGGCTGGCAGGTGGCTGATGTAGTCAGTTTGTCCCCAGGTAAATAGTTTATTTTCTTGAGGAATACTGTCATATTAGGGACTCAACTTTCTGCTGATACATGCTGGGTAGTTCTTGGCAATTTTTTTTTTTTTTTTTTTTTTTTTTTTTTTTTTTTTTTGATGGAGTCTCGCTCTGTCACCCAGGCTGGAGTGCAGTGGCTCGATCTTGGCTCACTGCAAGCTCCACCTCCCAGGTTCACACCATTCTGCCTCAGCTTCCCGAGTAGCTGGGACTACAGGCACCCGCCACCACACCCGGCTAATTTTTTGTATTTTTAGTAGAGACTAGGTTTCACCATGTTAGCCAGGATGGTCTTGATCACCTGACCTCGTGATCCACTTGCCTCGGCCTCCCAAAGTGCTGGGGTTACAAGTGTAATCCCAAATATAATTATGTATTTATATAATTATATTATATATATGTGTGTGTGTGTGTGTGTGCATATGTATTTGTCGAGCTTTCCTGTTCATCATTATATTGTGCATTGCCCATTTAATCAGCACAATCAGTGAAATGACAGTTTCTACTTTGTTGCTCCTATTAGGATGTGTTTTTTTTTTAGAATGTTAGAAATGTTGCAGAAACTAATTCAACCTTTTTTTTTTGTTTTTGTTTTTGTTTAGACAAGGTCTCACTCTGTTGCCCAGACTTGAGTGCAGTGGTGTGGTCACAGCTCACTGCAGCCTCAACTCCCCAGCCTCAGGTGATCCTCCCATCTAAGCCTCCCAAGTAGCTTGGACTACAGGCATGTGCCACCACACCTGGCTAGTTTTTTGTAGAGATGGGATTTTGCCACTTTAGCCAGGCTGGTCTTGAACTCCTGCACTCAAGCGATCCACTCAACTTGGCATCAGAAAGTGTTGGGATTATAGGCATGAACCACTGTGTCTAATCTCTAATTCAACTGTTTTACTTCACTTCTCCATATGCACATTCTACCAGTGCACTAACTTCATGTTGAGTAAGAAACAGGGAAAAAGTAGCTATGAGTTGCCTTATGTTTCCAATCCCATCTGTGTGATCATTTTCCTGCTCAAAAGGAACTTGAGCAGGAAATGCGTTGACCAGGTTCCTTGGCTGTTTATGCTAAGATGTTGTCTTCTGAATTCAAATCAAATTCTGGGTCCAAATGGACAGTGGTATCTCTTGGGGCTGTCAGTGTCCCTGATTACTCAGATGTAAATGTGTTTAATACGGAAGAGAAGCACAGAATTCTGGTGAACCCACAATGTATAGTGAAACTCAAAATGAGTATGAGGAAAGTTATGGAAGTTGAAGGGCAAGCATCACAAATACCGTTTACAAAAGGATAGGCATATTGCATGTATCTTCCCTGTGCTGGACAGGGGTTGTGTACAGCTATGTAGGGCACATGTGCATTAAGCTGGCCTTAATTGTGAAGGTTCTGTGGTAATGAATGGTGGAAATGCTATTCATAAGGAAGGATGGGCCATTTCTACACACTCAGATGGTCTGTGGCTGGGAGCATGGCAGAGGCAATCTTGGGCATCCATGGAGATGTTCCTGTATCATTTTTCAGGATCCCAGATTTTCCTCACAAAGGGTCTGACCTCTACAAAATAGACATGCATTGGCTAAGCATTCCAACATCTGTAGAGCTCTGCCACTGTAACTACAAGGCCTTCAGCCTACATATTTGGGCAATGATTCTGCCTTCTATCCAAGAAAATAAAGGCCTCGTAAGCACTCATCAAGGAGTCCTGGTTTACTTAACCACTGTTTGCTAATGGCTGAATGACGTCTTCAATTTCTCAAGGTCCTTCTGCAGGTGGTAATGCAGATCAGCGATAATCAGTCTACTCTGCTCTTTGTAGGCACTTTCTCTACATTTTCTAAGGCCTGCATCATCACACATGCCACAGCATTCTCTATCATTGAAGCATTTTCTCAGGAAATCACCTGTGAAATATTTTGCAGCTAACCACCTACCTGTGCCCCACTAGCCAACCTGCTTTACTCCTGCCAGGCAGGTGAGTGGTCCCCAGATCCCTATTTTACCACCTGTTTTGTCAGACTGTTCTTGGTATCACTGTGTTGGAGGGAGTTCTCTGCAAAGACCAAGATGGGACTGCATGTACAGAGATTTTATTTCAAGATATGATTGTGAGAGAATGATGAGGGGAGCAGTTACTTAGTCTATTTGAGCTGTTATAACAAAATACCACTGGCTAGGAAATGTATAAAGAGGACTTTATTTTCCCAGAGTTCTGGAGGCGAAGTTCATCATCAAAATATCAGTAGGTTCAATTGTCTGTTGAGGGCTCATGTCTGTTTCTAAGATGATGCCTTCATGCTGCATCTTTTGGAAGGGAGGAGCATTGTGTCCTCACAGAGCAGAAAATACAAGGGCCACAGGACAAACTCCCTCCATCAAGCCTTTTCATAAGGGCACCTGATCCCATTCACAAAAACTCTATCTTCATGACTTGACTTAATCACTTCCCAAAGGTCCCACTTCCTAATACTGTCACACTGTTTCAACAGTAAACAGTTTATGTAGCGTTTCAACATAAATTAAGGAGGGGACAAAACATTCAAACCAAGGAAGGCTGGGAGGGCAGCCAGAGGGAAGGAAAGTGCAAGAAGAGGTTTGGTGGAGGTGTCCTAGATTGCCTGCAGTCCAAGGAGGTTGGGGAGATTGTCAGTAACAGACTTCCCTTGGTATCCCTGCTCTGCAGTCACTGGCTAAGAGCAGTCCTTAGACAAAACAGCCTGGCACAAATACAAGAACATGTGCTCAGTAGGAAAGAGACCATATTTCCCCAATAGCCTAAATAATGCCCTCCCCTCAACTGGCATCTCTGTTCCTTAAACATTGACCTCTTTTCTCCGAATCTCTTGGGGACACATGGGTTGAATTCAGGTTCTCTGTGGCCCTCTGGATTCTGTCTGCCTTTGTTATATCTTCACAAACAAGTTATGCAGCCTCAACTGAAGCTTGTAACAAAGCAAAGTTACTCTCCTGTGTGTGTCCTCTGATGGCTGGTGAGATATGGCTTCAAGATGAAGCCTCACCCACACTCCCTGTACAAAAACCCTTCTCACGTAAGTGTCTCTTTAAGTGCTTACTGTAGTATGACTTATTGCTAAACTTTCGTCCACACTCTTGGCATTCATAAGGCCTCTCTCCTGTGTGTATTCTTTCATGCACAGTGAGGTCTGACTTACTGGTATACCCTCGCTTACACTCCTGGCACACAAAAGGCTTCTTGGAGTGTATCCGCCAGTGGTGTCTGGTGAGACTTCTCTTCCAGCTGAAGCCTTGTCCACACACATTACACACGAAGGGCTTCTCCCTTGAGTGTGTCCTCTGGTGTGTGAGGAGATTTCCCTTCCAGTTGAAGCCTCGACCACACTCCTTGCATACAAAAGGCTGCTTGCCAGAATGTGCAAGCTGGTGTTTCACAAGGTTTGACTTCCAGATAAATCCTTGCCCACATTCACTACAGATGAAAGGCTTCTCCCCTGAGTGTGTCTTCTGGTGGAAGAGGAGAGTTGACTTTAGGATGAAGCCTCGCCCACAATCCTAGCAATTAAATGGCCTTTCCCCTGAGTGTGTCCACTGATGTCTAAGATTTGCCTTCAAACTAAAACTTTTCTCACACTGCTTGCACATGAAGGGTTTCCCTCCTGAGTGTGTCCTCTGATGTATGGTGAGATTTGGCTTCAAGGTAAAGCCTCGCCCACAATCCCTGCAGAAAAAACGTTTCTCTCCCAAGTGTGCCCTCAGGTGCTTGTTATACGAGGACTTATCCCGAAACCTTCGCCCACACTCCCGACATCCATAAGGCTTCTCCTCTGAGTGTGTCCTCTGGTGTAATGTGAAGGTTGACTTTTGGATATGTGGGGAAAAGGAAGAGAGATCAGCCTGTTACTGTGTCTATATAGAAAGAAGTAGACATAAGAGACTCCATTTTGTTCTGTATTTGTGATGCTGTTAATCTGTGACCCTACCCCCAACGTTGTCCTTTGCAAGAGACATGTGTTGCGGTGACTCAAGGTTTAATGGATTTTGGGCTGTGCAGGATGTGTCTTTGTTAAACAAATGCCTGAAGGTAGCTTGCTGGTTAAAAGTTATCACCATTCTCTTAATTTCAACTACCCAGAGACACGTACACGGCCAAAGGTCGCAGGGACCTCTGCCTAGGAAAGCTAGGTATTGTCTAAGGTTTCTCCCCATGTGATAGACTGAAACTATGCTGCCAAAAGGTTTATGGAGATGTTTACATATGCATCTCAAGGCACAGCATTGTCCTTTGAACTTATTCATGTCACAGAGGTTTTTGTTCATATGTCTTACTGCCGATTTCCTCTTTTTTCTTTGATCCTATTGTCCTGCCACTCCCCTGTCTTTAAGATGGTAAAGATAATTATCAATAAATACTAAGGGAACTCAGAGACTGGGGCCGGCGTGGGTCCTCTGTAAGCTGAGCGCCGGTCCCCTGGGCCCCCGCTTTTCTTTCTCTATACTTTGTCTCTGTGTCTTATTTCTTTTCTCAAGTCTCTCGTTCCACCTTACGAGAAACACCCACAGGTGTGGAGGGGCAGGCCACCCCTTCAGGATAAAGCCTCGTCCACAGTCCTTGCACACAAAAGGCTTCTCCTCTGAGTGTGTGATCTGATGTTTCACGAGGGTTGACTTCTGAATAAACCCTTGCCCACATTCTCTACAAACGAAAGGTTTCTCCCCTGAGTGTGTTCTCTGGTGGTAGATGAGAGTTTGACTTTTGGCTAAAGCTTCGCTCACAATCCTTGCACACAAAAGGCTTCTCCCCTGAGTGTGTTCTCTGGTGTCTGAGGAGACTTCCTTTCACGCTAAAACTTTGCTCACACTGCCTGCACGCGAAGGGCTTCTCCCCTGAGTGTGTCCTCTGGTGTGTGATGAGGTGTGACTTATTGCTAAAGCCTCGGCCACACTCCTGGCATCTGTAAGGCTTCTCTCCTGAGTGTATTCTCTTGTGCACAACGAAGTATGACTTATTAGTATAGCCTCGGCCACACTCCTTGCACACAAAAGGCTTCTCCCCTGAATGTGCCTTCAAGAGCTTGTTGTACGAGGACTTATCATTAAACCTTCGCCCACACTCCTGGCATTCATAAGGCTTCTCTCCTGTGTGTGTTCTCTCATGCACAGTGAGGTATGACTTACTGGTGTAGCCTCGTCCACACACCTTGCACAGAAAAGGCTTCTCTCCTGAGTGTGTCCTCTGGTGTCTGAGATTTGCTTTGAGGCTGAAGCCTCGCCCACACTCACTGCATACATAGGACTTCTCTCCTGTGTGTGTCTTCTGGTGCAAGAGCAATGCTGACTCATTTCTAAAGCCCTGGTGACACTCCCTGCATGTAAAAAGTTTCTGCCTGGAATGTGCTTTTTTGTGTATGATTACTATCGTCTTCTGGCTGAAGTCTTGCCCACGCTCTGCACACCTGAATGCTCCCCATCTTGAATTTTCTATTCCTTTCAATACTTTGTCTATTTCTGTAGGATTTTCCCTCTGGCCTTGACTAGACTCTATTTCCACTACACTGTTCCTCCTCCTTGAGCTTACTGCATGTCTTAGGGGTGGGCTGGAAAATGCCATGGGCTTAGAGCTTTTTTCTTTCTCTTGACCTTCAGCTGTGTCACTCTGGAAGCTTTGATCAGAAAATTGTAGTTGCTGTTGCCTCTGATGTGCAAGTCCAAGATTCTTGGGCCGCAGGACATGTTCTGCATATATTCCTGGAGAACAGACCAACAATGAGACTGAATCAGTAATGAAAAGTCTTCTATCAAAGAAAAACCTAGGACCCAATTGCTTTACTGCTTAATTCTAGTAAACTCATAGAGAACAACAAACATCAATTCTTCTCAAACTATTCCAAAAACCTGAAGCGGGGCGGGGAGGAATTCTTCCTAACTCATTCTACAAGACCAGCATTATCCTGATACCAAAAACAGACAAGAACACAACAAAAACAGAGAACTACAGGCCAATATCCGTGATGACGCTAAATGGAAAAATCCTCAACAAAATACTAGCAAACCCAATCCAGTAACACAGAAAAGATAATACACCATGACCAAATGAGATTTATCCCAGGTATGCGATCATGATTCAACATACACAAATCAATACTTGTGATACATCACATCAACAGAGTGAAGGACCAAAAGACATATGATCATCTCAACAGATACAGAAAAGGATTTGATATAATTCAAAATCCCATTATGATAAAAACTTTTGTTTTTTTGAGACAGGGTCTCACTCTGTTGCCCAGGCTGGAGTGCAGTGGCATGATCATGGTTCACTGCAGCCTCGACCTCCCAGGCTTACACGATCCTCTCACCTTAACTTCCCGAATAGCTGAACTCCAGGTGCCTGCCTGTAGTCAAGCCACAGGTGCCACTGCCTGGCTAATTTTTGTATTTTTTGTAGAGATGGGATTTCGCCATGTTGTCCAGGAAAAGTACTCCAAAACTTGTCGGATATATGATTATATGAGCTTTCCTACATCATCTGTATAATTTCTAATTTTTCTGATCACTCAGATAATGAGAGTTAAGTTTGCTGATTCTGTAAAGTTACAGGGTAACTTACAATGGTGTTATTTTGGCACTACCCACATACACCCCATCTTCTCATACCTGCACTGAACCAGCTTTGTCATTCTGCCAGTAACCTCACTTATGAGTTAAATAAAATCCTAACATGTACTCCCATTACATTAAACATTCACACTTTCAGAAGTCAGTGGTAGACAAGAAGCCTTTTATTTTAATTAACTGACAGACAAATCAGCAAGCAATTAATATGGGGGCGAGAGAAGGGAGTTGATAATGGACTGAACGTTAGCATCCCCCCCAAACTCATATGTTGATGCCTTAACCTCCAATGTGATGGTATTTGGAGGTGGAGTTGTTGGGAGATAAACAGGTTTAGTTGAGATCATGGGGTGACCATGAGAGGACACAGCAAGAAGGTCGCAGCCTGCAAGCCAGGATGGGGACCCTCACAATGAAGCAAAGGTGCCAGCACCTTCATCTTGGAATTCCCAGATTCTAGAACTGTAAGAAATAAATGTCTGTTGTTTAAGCCTCCCAGTCTATGATATGTTGTCATTTCTATGATATTTGAGATGACTAAGAAACGAGTCTCTTCCCACCTATGCAAACTGAGGGAGTGGCACCGATCATAAATCCAAAAGCAGAGACTTCATACCCATGAAAACACAGACCGGCTCCAAATTTCTCAGTGGATGCCCCCACATTTTTTATGGGGTGGTGGGAAGCAAGGAATGAGAAAGAACTCCACAGTCTGTATGAACCTGCTTTTTTGGGAAACAACAGGACAAAGTCAACAACAATAACCATAAAAAAAAAAATCAACCTGCTAATTTTCTGACAGAGAGTATACTGTGTAATTCCACTTACAAGAAGTTCTAAGATAGGTGAAATTAAGGCATATTGAACAAAATCCAAATAGTGATTTTCTCTGGTGGATGTGGGGGCAGGAAATGACTGGAAAAAGGCATAAGAGTACTTCTGGGGTGAAAGTAATTGTTATGTGTTGTCATAGGGGTCCAGATTACATAAAGATATGCACATGTCAAAGCTCACTGAATGTTACACTTAAGATTTATGCATCTTACATAAGTCCTAAGAAGAACCACAAAGAAACATTATAATATTACTTATTGATATGCATGCTGAAGTGTTTATCAGTAAAGGATAATGATGTCTCCAATATTAAAGAGCATCAAAAGGAAGATGGACTTACGGAGAGAGCAATGTACAGCTGGATAAGTAAGTGATAAAGAATATGGAGCACAGAGCTAAATGCTGACTGTAGGTGGTAGACTGACAGGTGTTCATTCTATAAGCCTTTCAACTTTTTAGTATCCACCAAAATATAATTGTTTAACATTTGCTTCACAAAAAAATGCTGGAAGAAAGAAAGTATTATAGGATGTAAACTCAAAATATACATGCCATGAAATAAGGAAAGTTAAATGAGCATTACAGTCACCAAAAATATCTTAAGAACTAATATTAATATTCAATGAAATAGATAATAATATAGTAACTATTATTATGTTTTACAAATGAAATATGATGACCAGGATTTGCTTCAAAATAATCCAGGAATGGGAGATGAGGGTGAAAGTACAGAGGACACAAGATTCCCTGTAAGCCAATAAAATTATAATAATTCTAACCTTGCATGTATTTAAGAGTAGGCTAAAATATATAAAGTAGGTCCTACAAAACTTAGTAGATATAGAACAATCCACTATGAATATAGAAGATGTAAAAACCATCTTTTCAAGTATTGGATAGTTCAAACTGCCCTCCCTAAAAAAAATCTGTAAAGACACAGAAGAGTTAAGCAACAACAACAAAAATTTTTATATATAATTGGCCAAGCATGGTGGCTCATGTCTGTAATCCCAGCACTTTGGGAGGCCGAGGTGGGTGGATCACCTGAGGTCAGGAGTTCAAAACCACCCTGGCCAACATGATGAAACCCATCTCAAGTAAAAATACAAAAAAAAATTAACCAGGGGTGGTGGTGAGCACATGTAATCCCAGCTACTCAGAAAGCTAAGACAGGAGAATTGCTTGAACCTGGGAGGCGGAGGTTCCAGGGAGCCAAGATCGTGTCACTGCACTCCAGTCTGGGTTACAAGAGTGAAACTCCGTCTCAAAACAAAACAAAACAAAACTTTATATCTTTAAATCTTTGTATCTTTATAAACTTGATCTACGAAGGGTTTCTTAAACAAGACATAAAGAGACTTCTAAGTACTCGAGGAGAACTGCAGCTAAGTAAGGCTAAATCTGTCCACACATTCACTAAATAGGATATAAAGGTCAATAGAAACAGATGACACTGAAACTGACACAAAACAAGACAGAGAAAACTAAATTTATCATTGTCATAAGCAGAAAACTTAACATCACTTTTTAGCAGTCTCCTGTGGTCTCACTGTGAGGAGTGAGGGAAGCCAGTAAACTAGAATGAAAAGAGAAGAGAGGAAAACAGGGCCTAACTGTGAACTAAAACTGCTCCAAGAGAGAACAAGTCCACCCTAGAGGCAAGAATCATCATCATCATCGTCGCCGAGGCAAGAATCATCATCATCATCATCATCGAGTCCTGATGATCATCATTATCATGATCATCATGAGTCCTGATCATCATCATCATCATCATGAGTCCGGATCCTCATCACCATCATCATCATGAGTCCTGATCATCATCATCATCATGAGTCCTGATCATCATCATCATCATCATCATGAGTCCTGATTATCATGATCATCATGAGTCCTGATCATCATCATGATCATCATGAGTCCTGATCATCATCATCATCATCATCATGAGTTCTGATCATCATCATCATCATCATGAGTCCTCATCATCATCATCATCATCGAGTCCTGATCATCATAATCATCGAGTCCTGATCATCATCATCATCATGAGTCCTGATCATCATCATCATGAGTCCTGATCATCATCATCATCGAGTCCTGATCATCATCATCATGAGTGCTGATCATCATCATCATCATCATGAGTCCTGATCATCATCATCATGAGTCCTGATCATCATCATCATCGAGTCCTGATCATCATCATCATGAGTGCTGATCATCATCATCATCATCATGAGTCCTGATCATCATCATCATCATGAGTCCTGATCATCATCATCATCAGTCCTGATCATCATCATCATGAGTCCTGATCATCATCATCATCATGAGTCCTGAGCATCATCATCGAGTCCTGATCGTCATCATCATCATGAGTCCTGATCATCATCATCATCATGAGTCCTGATCATCATCAACATCATGAGTCCTGATCATCATCATCATGAGTCCTGATCATCATCATCATCACGAGTCCTGATCATCATCATCATCATCATGAGTCCTGATCATCATCATCATCAGTCCTGATCATCATCACCATCATCATGAGTCCTGATCATCATCATCATCATCATTATCATGAGTCCTGATCATCATCATCATCATCCTCATGATCAGGACTCATGGGTCCTGATCATCATCATCATCATTATGAGTCCTGATCATATTCATCATCAGTCCTGATGATCATCATCATCATGAGTCCTGATCATCATCGACTCTTGATCATCATCATCATCATCATGAGTCCTGATCATCATCATCATCATGAGTCCTGATCATCATCATCAACATCATGAGTCCTGATCATCATCATCATCATGAGTCCTGATCATCATCATCATCAAGAGTCCTGATCATCATCATCATCATGAGTCCTGATCATCATCATCATCATCATGAGTCCTGATAATCATCATCATCATCATGAGTCCTCCTCCTCCTCATCATCATCATCATCATGGGTCCTGATCATCATCATGAGTCCTGATCATCCTCATCATCATGAGTCCTAATCATCATCATCATCATCATGAGTCCTGATCATCATCATCATCATCAAGAGTCCTGAGCATCATCATCAGTCCTGATCATCATCATCATCATCATGAGTCCTCATCATCATCATCATGAGTCCTGATCATCATCATCATCATCATGAGTCCTGATGATCATCATCATCATGAGTCCTGATCATCATCGAGTCGTGATCATCATCATCATGAGTCCTGATCATCATCATCATCATCACCATGAGGCTTGATCATCATCATCATCATCATCATGAGTCCTGATCATCATCGAGTCCTGATCATCATCATCATGAGTCCTGATCATCATCATCATCATCATGAGTGTTGATCATCATCATCATCATGAGTCCTGATCATCATCATCATCATCATGAGTCCTGATCATCATCATCATCAAGAGTCCTGAGCATCATCATCACCATGAATCCTGATCATCATCATCATCATGAGTCCTGAGCATCATCATCATCATGAGTCCTGATCATCATCATCATCGAGTCCTGATCATCATCATCATCATCATGAGTCATGATCATCATCATCATCATCATCATCATGAGTCCTGATCATCATCATCGAGTCGTGATCATCATCATCATCATGAGTCCTGATCATCATCATCATCATGAGTGTTCATCATCATCATCATCGAATCCTGATCATCAAGTCCTGATCATCATCATCATGAGTCCTGATCATCATCATCATCATGAGTGTTGATCATCATCATCATGAGTCCTGATCATCATCATCGTCATCGAGTCCTGATCATCATCATCATCATCATGAGTCCTGATCATCATCATCATCAAGAGTCCTCCTCATCATCATCATCATGAGTCCTGGTCATCATCATCATCATCATGAGTCCTGATCATCATCAACATCATCATGAGTCCTGATCATCATCATCATGAGTCCTGATCATCATCATCATCATCATCGTGAGTCCTGATCATCATCATCATCATGAGTCCTGATCATCATCATCATCATGAGTCCTGATCATCATCATCATCATGAGTCCTGATCATCATCATCATCATGAGTCCTCATCATCATCATTGAGTCCTGATCATCATCATCATCGAGTCCTGATCATCATCATCATAATCCTCATGAGTCCTGATCATCATCATCATAATCATCATGAGTCCTGATCATCATCATCGAGTACTGATCATCATCATCATCATGAGTCCTGATCATCATCATCATCATTATGAGTCCTGATCATCATCATCATCAGTCCTGATGATCATCATCATCATGAGTCCTGATCATCATCGAGTCTTGATCATCATCATCATCATGAGTTCTAATCATCATCATCATCATGAGTCCTGATCATCATCATCAACATCATGAGTCCTGATCATCATCATCATCATCATGAATCCTGATCATCATCATCATCAAGAGTCCTGATCATCATCATCATCATGAGTCCTGATCATCATCATCATCATCATCATGAGTCCTGATAATCATCATCCTCATCATGAGTCCTCCTCCTCCTCCTCATCATCATCATCATCATGGGTCCTGATCATCATCATGAGTCCTGATCATCATCATCATCATGAGTCCTGATCATCATCATCATCATCATGAGTCCTGATCATCATCATCATCAAGAGTCCTGAGCATCATCATCATCATCAGTCCTGATCATCATCATCATCATCATGAGTCCTGAGCATCATCATCATCATGAGTCCTGATCATCATCATCATCATGAGTCCTGATCATCATCATCATCATCATGAGTCCTGATCATCATCGAGTCGTGATCATCATCATCATCACCATGAGGCTTGATCATCATCATCATCATCATGAGTGCTGATCATCATCATCGAGTCCTGATCATCATCATGAGTCCTGATCATCATCATCATCATGAGTGTTGATCATCATCATCATCATGAGTCCTGATCATCATCATCATCGAGTCCTGATCATCATCATCATCATCATGAATCCTGATCATCATCATCATCATCAAGAGTCCTGAGCATCATCATCACCATGAGTCCTGATCATCATCATCATCATGAGTCCTGAGCATCATCATCATCATGAGTCCTGATCATCATCATCATCGAGTCCTGATCATCATCATCATCATCATGAGTCATGATCATCATCATCATCATCATGAGTCCTGATCATCATCATCATCATGAGTGTTGATCATCATCATCATGAGTCCTGACCATCATCATCGTCATCGAGTCCTGATCATCATCATCATCATGAGTCCTGATCATCATCATCATCAAGAGTCCTCCTCATCATCATCATCATGAGTCCTGGTCATCATCATCATCATCATGAGTCCTGATCATCATCAACATCATCATGAGTCCTGATCATCATCATGAGTCCTGATCATCATCATCATCATCATCGTGAGTCCTGATCATCATCATCATCATCATGAGTCCTGATCATCATCATCATCATCATCGTGAGTCCTGATCATCATCATCATCATCATGAGTCCTGATCATCATCATCATCATCATCGTGAGTCCTGATCATCATCATCATCATCATGAGTCCTGATCATCATCATCATCATCATCGTGAGTCCTGATCATCATCATCATCATCATGAGTCCTGATCATCATCATCATCATGAGTCCTGATCATCATCATCATCATGAGTCCTCATCATCATCATTGAGTCCTGATCATCATCATCATGGAGTCCTGATCATCATCATCATAATCCTCATGAGTCCGGATCATCATCATCATCATCATCATGAGTCCTGATCATCATCATCGAGTACTGATCATCATCATCATCATGAGTCCTGATCATCATCATCATCATTATGAGTCCTGATCATCATCATCATCAGTCCTGATGATCATCATCATCATGAGTCCTGATCATCATCGAGTCTTGATCATCATCATCATCATGAGTTCTAATCATCATCATCATCATGAGTCCTGATCATCATCATCAACATCATGAGTCCTGATCATCATCATCATCATCATGAATCCTGATCATCATCATCATCAAGAGTCCTGATCATCATCATCATCATGAGTCCTGATCATCATCATCATCATCATGAGTCCTGATAATCATCATCATCATCATGAGTCCTCCTCCTCATCATCATCATGTGTCCTGATCATCATCATGAGTCCTGATCATCATCATCATCATCATGAGTCCTGATCATCATCGAGTCGTGATCATCATCATCATGAGTCCTGATCATCATCATCAAGAGTCCTCCTCATCATCATCATCATGAGTCCTGGTCATCATCATCATCATCATGAGTCCTGATCATCATCATCATGAGTCCTGATCATCATCATCATCATCATCATCATCGTGAGTCCTGATCATCATCATCATCATGAGTCCTGATCATCATCATCATCATGAGTCCTCATCATCATCATTGAGTCCTGATCATCATCATCATCGAGTCCTGATCATCATCGTCATAATCATCATGAGTCCTGATCATCATCATCATCATCATGAGTCCTGATCATCATCATCGAGTCCTGATCATCATCATCATCATCATGAGTCCTGATAATCATCATCATCATCATGAGTCCTCCTCCTCATCATCATCATCATGGGTCCTGATCATCATCATGAGTCCTGATCATCATCATCATCATCATGAGTCCTGATCATCATCGAGTCGTGATCATCATCATCATGAGTCCTGATCATCATCATCATCATCACCATGAGGCTTGATCATCATCATCATCATCATCATGAGTGTTGATCATCATCATCATCATGAGTCCTGATCATCATCATCGAGTCCTGATCATCATCATCATGAGTCCTGATCATCATCATCATCATGAGTGTTGATCATCATCATCATCATGAGTCCTGATCATCATCATCATAGAGTCCTGATCATCATCATCATCATGAGTCCTGATCATCATCATCATCAAGAGTCCTGAGCATCATCATCATCATGAGTCCTGATCATCATCATCATCATCATGAGTCCTGAACATCATCATCATCATCATGAGTCCTGATCATCATCATCATCGAGTCCTGATCATCATCATCATCAGTCCTGATCATCATCATCATCATCATGAGTCCTGAGCATCATCATCATCATGAGTCCTGATCAGCATCATCATCATCATGAGTCCTGATCATCATCATCATCATCATCATGAGTCCTGATCATCATCATCATCGTGTCCTGATCTTCATCATCATCATCATGAGTCCTGATCATCATCATCATCATCATGAGTCCTCATCATCATTATGAGTCCTGATCATCATCATCATCATGAGTCCTCATCATCATGAGTCCTCATCGTCTTCATCATCATGAGTCCTGATGATCATCACCATCATCATCATGAGTCCTGATCATCATCATCATCATGAGTACTGATCATCATCATCATCATGAGTCCTGATCATCATCATCATCATCATGAGTCCTGATCATCATCAACATCGAGTCCTGCTTATCATCATCATGAGTCCTGATCATCATCATCATCAGTCCTGATCATCATCATCGAGTCCTGATCATCATCATCATCATCATGAGTCCTGATCATCATCATCATCATGAGTCCTGATCATTATCATCAGTCCTGATCATCATCATCATCATGAGTACTGATCATCATCATCATCATCATCGAGTCCTGATCATCATCATCATGAGTCCTGATAATCATCATCATGAGTCCTCCTCCTCCTCAACATCATCATCATCATCATGGGTCCTGATCATCATCATGAGTCCTGATCATCATCATCATGAGTCCTGATCATCATCATCATCATGAGTCCTGATCATCATCATCATCATCATGAGTCCTGAGCATCATCATCATCATCGAGTCCTGACCATCATCATCATCGAGTCCTGATCATCATCATCATCATCATGAGTCCTGATCATCATCATCATCATCATCATGAGTCCTGATGATCATCATCATGAGTCCTGATCATCATCATCATGAGTCCTGATCATCATCGAGTCCTGATCATCATCATCATGAGTCCTGATCATCATCATCATGAGTCCTGATCATCATCATCGAGTCCTGATCATCATCATCATCAGTCCTGATCATCATCATCCTCATCATCATGAGTCCTGATCATCATCGAGTCCTGATCATCATCAGCATGAGTCCTGATCATCATCATCATCATCATCATCATGAGTCCTGATCGAGTCCTAATCATCATCATGAGTCCTGATCATCATCATCATCATCATCATGAGTCCTGATCATCATCTGCATCATCATCATGAGTCCTGATAATCATCACCATCATGAGTCCTGATCATCATCGAGTCGTGATCATCATCATGAGTCCTGATGATCATCATCATCATCATGAGTCTTGATCATCATCATCGTCGAGTCCTGATCATCATCGAGTCCTGATCATCATCATCATGAGTCCTCATCATCATCATCATGAGTCCTGATCATTATCATCATCATCATCATCATGAGTCCTGATCATCATGGAGTACTGGTCATCATCATCATCATCATCATGAGTCCTGATCATCATCGAGTCCTGATCATCATCATCATGAGTCCTCATCATCATCGTCATGAGTCCTGATCATTATCATCATCATCATCATGAGTCCTGATCATCATGGAGTACTGGTCATCATCATCATCATCATCATCATGAGTCCTGATCATCATCTTCGAGTCCTGATCATCATCATCATCATGAGTCCTGATCATCATCATCATGAGTCCTGATCATCATCATCATCATCATCATGAGTCCTCATCATCATCAGTCCTGATCATCATCATCATTATGAGTCCTGATCATCATCATGGAGTGCTGATCATCATCATCATCATGAGTCCTGATCATCATCATCATCATGAGTCCTGATCATCATCATCATCGAGTCCTCCTACTCATCATCATGAGTCATGATCATCATCATCGAGTCTTGCTTATCATCATCATCATGAGTCCTGATCATCATCATCGAGTCCTGATCATCATCATCATCATCATCATCATCATCAGTAGTGATAATCATCATCATCCTCATGATCAGGACTCATGAGTCCTAATCATCATCATCATCATCATGAGTCCTAATCATCATCATCATCATGAGTCCTGATCATCATCATTATCAGTCGTGATCATCATCATCAACATCATGAGTCCTGATCATCATCATCATCAACATGAGTCCTGATCATCATCATCATGAGTCTTGATCATCATCATCATGAGTCCTGATCATCATCATCATCATCGAGTCCTGATCATCATCATCATGAGTCCTGATAATCATCATCATCATCATGAGTCCTCCTCCTCATCATCATCATCATCATCATCGTGGGTCCTGATCATCATGAGTCCTGATCATCAGGATCATCATGAGTCCTGATCATCAGGATCATCATGAGTCCTGATCATCAGGATCATCATGAGTCCTGATCATCATCATCATCATAAGTCCTGATCATCATCATCATCAAGAGTCCTGAGCATCATCATCATCAGTCCTGATCATCATCATCATCACGAGTCCTGAGCATCATCATCTTCATGAGTCCTGATCATCTTCATCATCATGAGTCCTGATCGTCATCATCATCATGAGTCCTGATCGTCATCATCATCATGAGTCCTAATCATCATCATCATCATCATGATTCCTGATCATCATCATGTGTCCTGATCATCATCCTCATCATCTTGAGTCCTCATCATCATCATAATAAGTCCTGATCATCATCATCATCATTAGTCCTGATTATCATCATCATCATCATGAGTCCTGATCATCATCATCATCGAGTCCTGATCATCATCATCATCATGTCCTGATCATCATCATCATCATGAGTCCTGATCATCTTCATCATCATCATGAGTCCTGATCATCATCTGCATCATCATCATGAGTCCTGATAATCATCATCATCATGAGTCCTGATCATCATCGAGTCCTGATCATCATCATCATGAGTCCTCATCATCATCATCATGAGTCCTGATCATTATCATCATCATCATCATCATCATGAGTCCTGATCATCATGGAGTACTGGTCATCATCATCATCTTCATCATCATGAGTCCTGATCATCATCTTCGAGTCCTGATCATCATCATCATCATGAGTCCTGATCATCATCATCATGAGTCCTGATCATCATCATCATCAATGTTAATCATCATCATGAGTCCTGATCATCATCATCATCATCGAGTCCTCATCATCATCAGTCCTGATCATCATCATCATCATGAGTCCTGATCATCATCATCGAGTTCTGATCATCATCATCATCATGAGTCCTGATCATCATCATCATCGAGTCCTCCTCATCATCATCATCATGAGTCATGATCATCATCATCATCGAGTCCTGCTTATCATCATCATCATGAGTCCTGATCATCATCATCATTGAGTCCTGATCATCATCCTCATCATCATGAGTCCTGATCATCATCATCATCATCATCATCATGAGTCCTGATCATCATCATCAGCAGATCATCATCATCATCATCATCATCAGTACTGATAATCATCCTCATGATCAGGACTCATGAGTCCTGATAATCATCATCATCATCATGAGTCCTAATCATCATCATCATCATGACACCTGATCATCATCATCATCAGTCCTGATCATCATCATCATCATAATTCCTGATCATCATCATCATCATCATGAGTCCTGATCATCATCATCATCATCATCGAGTCCGATCATCATCATCCTCATGAGTCCTGATAATCATCATCATCATGAGTCCTCCTCCTCCTCCTCATCATCATCATCGTGGGTCCTGATCATCATCATGAGTCCTGATCATCATCATCATCGAGTCCTGATCATCACCATCATCATCATGAGTCCTGATCATCATCATCATCATGAGTCCTGATCATCATCATCATCATCATCATCATGAGTCCTGATCATCATCATCATCATAAGTCCTGATCATCATCATCGAGTCCTGATCATCATCATGAGTCCTGATCATCATCAACATCATCATGAGTCCTGATCATCATCAACATCATCATGAGTCCTGATCATCCTCATCATCATCATCATGAGTCCTGATCAAAATCGAGTCCTGCTTATCATCATCATCATGAGTCCTGATCATCATCATCATCATCATCATGTGTTGATCATCATCATGAGTCCTGATCATCATCATCATCGAGTCCTCATCATCATCATCATCGTCATGATCATCATCGAGTCCTGCTTCTCATCATCATCATGAGTCCTGATCATCGAGTCCTGATCATCATCATCATCATCATGAGTCCTGATCATCATCATCATCATCATCATCATGAGTCCTGATCATCATCATCATCATCATAACTGATAATCATCATCATCCTCATGATCAGGACTCATGAGTCCTGATAATCATCATCATCATCATGAGTCCTAATCATCATCATCGAGTCCTGATCATCATCATCATCATCATCATGAGTCCTGATCATGATCATCATCATCATGAGTCCTGATCATCATCATTATCATCATGATTCCTGATCATCATCATCATGTGTCCTGATCATCATCCTCATCATCTTGAGTCCTCATCATCATCGAGTCCTGATCATCATCATTATGAGTCCTGATCATCATCATCATCATCATGAGTCCTGATCATCATCATCATCATAAGTCCTGATCATCATCATCGAGTCCTGATCATCATCATGAGTCCTGATCATCATCAACATCATCATGAGTCCTGATCATCATCAACATCATCATGAGTCCTGATCATCCTCATCATCATCATCATGAGTCCTGATCAAAATCATCGAGTCCTGCTTATCATCATCATCATGAGTCCTGATCATCATCATCATCATCATCATGTGTTGATCATCATCATGAGTCCTGATCATCATCATCATCATCGAGTCCTCATCATCATCATCATCGTCATGATCATCATCAGTCCTGCTTCTCATCATCATCATGAGTCCTGATCATCGAGTCCTGATCATCATCATCATCATCATGAGTCCTGATCATCATCATCATCATCATCATCATGAGTCCTGATCATCATCATCATCATCATAACTGATAATCATCATCATCCTCATGATCAGGACTCATGAGTCCTGATAATCATCATCATCATCATGAGTCCTAATCATCATCATCGAGTCCTGATCATCATCATCATCATCATCATGAGTCCTGATCATGATCATCATCATCATGAGTCCTGATCATCATCATTATCATCATGATTCCTGATCATCATCATCATGTGTCCTGATCATCATCCTCATCATCTTGAGTCCTCATCATCATCGAGTCCTGATCATCATCATTATGAGTCCTGATCATCATCATCATCATCATGAGTCCTGATCATCATAATCATCATGAGTCCTGATCATCATCATCATCATGAGTCCTCATCATCATCATTGAGTCCTGATCATCATCATCATTGAGTCCTGATCATCATCATCATAATCATCATGAGTCCTGATCATCATCATCATCATCATCATGAGTCCTGATCATCATCATCATGAGTCCTGATCATCATCATCATCATCATGAGTCCTGATCATCATCATCATCATGAGTCCTGAGCATCATCATCATCATCATCATGAGTCTGATCATCATCATCATCATCATCATCATGAGTCCTGATCATCATCATCATCATCAGAACTGATAATCATCATCATCCTCATGATCAGGACTCATGAGTCCTGATAATCATCATCATCATCATGAGTCCTAATCATCATCATCGAGTCCTGATCATCATCATCATCATCATCATCATGAGTCCTGATCATCATCATCATCATGATTCCTGATCATCATCATCATGTGTCCTGATCATCATCCTCATCATCTTGAGTCCTCATCATCATCATCATGAGTCCTGATCATCATTATGAGTCCTGATCATCATCATCATCATCATGAGTCCTGACCATCATAATCATCATGAGTCCTGATCATCATCATCATCATGAGTCCTCATCATCATCATCGAGTCCTGATCATCATCATCCTCATGAGTCCTGATAATCATCATCATCATGAGTCCTCCTCCTCCTCCTCATCATCATCATCGTGGGTCCTGATCATCATCATGAGTCCTGATCATCATCATCATCGAGTCCTGATCATCACCATCATCATCATGAGTCCTGATCATCATCATCATCATGAGTCCTGATCATCATCATCATCATCATCATCATCGAGTCCTGATCATCATCATCATCATGAGTCCTGATCATCATCATCTTGAGTCCTCATCATCATCATCATCGTCATGATCATCATCGAGTCCTGCTTCTCATCATCATCATGAGTCCTGATCATCGAGTCCTGATCATCATCATCATCATCATCATGTGTTGATCATCATCATGAGTCCTGATCATCATCATCATCGAGTCCTCATCATCATCATCATCGTCATGATCATCATCGAGTCCTGCTTCTCATCATCATCATGAGTCCTGATCATCGAGTCCTGATCATCATCATCATCATCATGAGTCCTGATCATCATCATCATCATCATCATCATGAGTCCTGATCATCATCATCATCATCATAACTGATAATCATCATCATCCTCATGATCAGGACTCATGAGTCCTGATAATCATCATCATCATCATGAGTCCTAATCATCATCATCGAGTCCTGATCATCATCATCATCATCATCATGAGTCCTGATCATGATCATCATCATCATGAGTCCTGATCATCATCATTATCATCATGATTCCTGATCATCATCATCATGTGTCCTGATCATCATCCTCATCATCTTGAGTCCTCATCATCATCGAGTCCTGATCATCATCATTATGAGTCCTGATCATCATCATCATCATCATGAGTCCTGATCATCATCATCATCATAAGTCCTGATCATCATCATCGAGTCCTGATCATCATCATGAGTCCTGATCATCATCAACATCATCATGAGTCCTGATCATCATCAACATCATCATGAGTCCTGATCATCCTCATCATCATCATCATGAGTCCTGATCAAAATCATCGAGTCCTGCTTATCATCATCATCATGAGTCCTGATCATCATCATCATCATCATCATGTGTTGATCATCATCATGAGTCCTGATCATCATCATCATCATCGAGTCCTCATCATCATCATCATCGTCATGATCATCATCGAGTCCTGCTTCTCATCATCATCATGAGTCCTGATCATCGAGTCCTGATCATCATCATCATCATCATGAGTCCTGATCATCATCATCATCATCATCATCATGAGTCCTGATCATCATCATCATCATCATAACTGATAATCATCATCATCCTCATGATCAGGACTCATGAGTCCTGATAATCATCATCATCATCATGAGTCCTAATCATCATCATCGAGTCCTGATCATCATCATCATCATCATCATGAGTCCTGATCATGATCATCATCATCATGAGTCCTGATCATCATCATTATCATCATGATTCCTGATCATCATCATGTGTCCTGATCATCATCCTCATCATCTTGAGTCCTCATCATCATCGAGTCCTGATCATCATCATTATGAGTCCTGATCATCATCATCATCATCATGAGTCCTGATCATCATAATCATCATGAGTCCTGATCATCATCATCATCATGAGTCCTCATCATCATCATTGAGTCCTGATCATCATCATCATTGAGTCCTGATCATCATCATCATAATCATCATGAGTCCTGATCATCATCATCATCATCATCATGAGTCCTGATCATCATCATCATGAGTCCTGATCATCATCATCATCATCATGAGTCCTGATCATCATCATCATCATGAGTCCTGAGCATCATCATCATCATCATCATGAGTCTGATCATCATCATCATCATCATCATCATGAGTCCTGATCATCATCATCATCATCAGAACTGATAATCATCATCATCCTCATGATCAGGACTCATGAGTCCTGATAATCATCATCATCATCATGAGTCCTAATCATCATCATCGAGTCCTGATCATCATCATCATCATCATCATCATGAGTCCTGATCATCATCATCATCATGATTCCTGATCATCATCATCATGTGTCCTGATCATCATCCTCATCATCTTGAGTCCTCATCATCATCATCATGAGTCCTGATCATCATTATGAGTCCTGATCATCATCATCATCATCATGAGTCCTGACCATCATAATCATCATGAGTCCTGATCATCATCATCATCATGAGTCCTCATCATCATCATCGAGTCCTGATCATCATCATCCTCATGAGTCCTGATAATCATCATCATCATGAGTCCTCCTCCTCCTCCTCATCATCATCATCGTGGGTCCTGATCATCATCATGAGTCCTGATCATCATCATCATCGAGTCCTGATCATCACCATCATCATCATGAGTCCTGATCATCATCATCATCATGAGTCCTGATCATCATCATCATCATCATCATCATCGAGTCCTGATCATCATCATCATCATGAGTCCTGATCATCATCATCTTGAGTCCTCATCATAATCATCATGAGTCCTGATCATCATCATCATGAGTCCTGATCATCATCATTATCATCATGATTCCTGATCATCATCATGTGTCCTGATCATCATCCTCATCATCTTGAGTCCTCATCATCATCGAGTCCTGATCATCATCATTATGAGTCCTGATCATCATCATCATCATCATCATCATGTGTTGATCATCATCATGAGTCCTGATCATCATCATCATCGAGTCCTCATCATCATCATCATCGTCATGATCATCGAGTCCTGCTTCTCATCATCATCATGAGTCCTGATCATCGAGTCCTGATCATCATCATCATCATCATGAGTCCTGATCATCATCATCATCATCATCATCATGAGTCCTGATCATCATCATCATCATCATAACTGATAATCATCATCATCCTCATGATCAGGACTCATGAGTCCTGATAATCATCATCATCATCATGAGTCCTAATCATCATCATCGAGTCCTGATCATCATCATCATCATCATCATGAGTCCTGATCATGATCATCATCATCATGAGTCCTGATCATCATCATTATCATCATGATTCCTGATCATCATCATCATGTGTCCTGATCATCATCCTCATCATCTTGAGTCCTCATCATCATCGAGTCCTGATCATCATCATTATGAGTCCTGATCATCATCATCATCATCATCATGAGTCCTGATCATCATCATCATCATAAGTCCTGATCATCATCATCGAGTCCTGATCATCATCATGAGTCCTGATCATCATCAACATCATCATGAGTCCTGATCATCATCAACATCATCATGAGTCCTGATCATCCTCATCATCATCATCATGAGTCCTGATCAAAATCATCGAGTCCTGCTTATCATCATCATCATGAGTCCTGATCATCATCATCATCATCATCATGTGTTGATCATCATCATGAGTCCTGATCATCATCATCATCATCGAGTCCTCATCATCATCATCATCGTCATGATCATCATCGAGTCCTGCTTCTCATCATCATGAGTCCTGATCATCGAGTCCTGATCATCATCATCATCATCATGAGTCCTGATCATCATCATCATCATCATCATCATGAATCCTGATCATCATCATCATCATCATAACTGATAATCATCATCATCCTCATGATCAGGACTCATGAGTCCTGATAATCATCATCATCATCATGAGTCCTAATCATCATCATCGAGTCCTGATCATCATCATCATCATCATCATGAGTCCTGATCATGATCATCATCATCATGAGTCCTGATCATCATCATTATCATCATGATTCCTGATCATCATCATGTGTCCTGATCATCATCCTCATCATCTTGAGTCCTCATCATCATCGAGTCCTGATCATCATCATTATGAGTCCTGATCATCATCATCATCATCATGAGTCCTGATCATCATAATCATCATGAGTCCTGATCATCATCATCATCATGAGTCCTCATCATCATCATTGAGTCCTGATCATCATCATCATCGAGTCCTGATCATCATCATCATAATCATCATGAGTCCTGATCATCATCATCATCATCATCATGAGTCCTGATCATCATCATCATGAGTCCTGATCATCATCATCATCATCATGAGTCCTGATCATCATCATCATCATGAGTCCTGAGCATCATCATCATCATCATCATGAGTCTGATCATCATCATCATCATCATCATGAGTCCTGATCATCATCATCATCATCAGAACTGATAATCATCATCATCCTCATGATCAGGACTCATGAGTCCTGATAATCATCATCATCATCATGAGTCCTAATCATCATCATCGAGTCCTGATCATCATCATCATCATCATCATCATGAGTCCTGATCATCATCATCATCATGAGTCCTAATCATCATCATGATTCCTGATCATCATCATCATGTGTCCTGATCATCATCCTCATCATCTTGAGTCCTCATCATCATCATCATGAGTCCTGATCATCATCATTATGAGTCCTGATCATCATCATCATCATGAGTCCTGACCATCATAATCATCATGAGTCCTGATCATCATCATCATCATGAGTCCTCATCATCATCATCGAGTCCTGATCATCATCATCCTCATGAGTCCTGATAATCATCATCATCATGAGTCCTCCTCCTCCTCCTCATCATCATCATCGTGGGTCCTGATCATCATCATGAGTCCTGATCATCATCATCATCGAGTCCTGATCATCACCATCATCATCATGAGTCCTGATCATCATCATCATCATGAGTCCTGATCATCATCATCATCATCATCATCATCGAGTCCTGATCATCATCATCATCATGAGTCCTGATCATCATCATCTTGAGTCCTCATCATCATCATCATGAGTCCTGATCATCATCATTATGAGTCCTGATCATCATCATCATCATGAGTCCTGATCATCATAATCATCATGAGTCCTGATCATCATCATCATCATGAGTCCTCATCATCATCATTGAGTCCTGATCATCATCATCATCGAGTCCTGATCATCATCATCATCATCATCATGAGTCCTGATCATCATCATCATCATCATCATCATGAGTCCTGATCATCATCATCATGAGTCCTGATCATCATCATCATCATCATGAGTCCTGATCATCATCATCATCATGAGTCCTGAGCATCATCATCATCATCATCATGAGTCTGATCATCATCATCATCATCATCATCATCATGAGTCCTGATCATCATCATCATGAGTCCTGATCATCATCATCATCATGAGTCCTGATCATCATCATCATCATCATGAGTCCTGATGAACCACTGCAGTGACTAAGGGGACTTAAGAGGGTGCACAATTCTAGACCACAGCCCCACTCAGGCAGTACTTCTGGGGGAAATGGGGGAAGGAGGAAGGTGAAGTGACCTCTGGCAACAGTAGTACTGCTTAAAACATTAAAAGACAAGGAAAAAAGCTATGGGAATTGAAGAAGAATAATGGACAGAGGTTTTAAGAAGCTAAAATAGAACTTAAACAAATTTACAAAAAAAAAAAAAAAACCCCATCAAAAAATGGGCAATGGATATGAACAGACACTTCTCAAAAGAAGACATTTATGCAGCCAACAAACTTAGAAAATATGCTCATCATCACTTGTCATTAGAGAAATGCAAATCAAAACCATAATGAGATACCATCTCATGCCAGTTAGAATGGCAATCATTAAAAAGTCAGGAAACAACAGGTGATGGAGAGGATGTGGAGAAATAGGTACGCTTTTACACTGTCAGCGGGAGTGTAAATTAGTTCAACCATTGTGGAAGACAGTGTGGCGATTCCTCAAGGATCTAGAACTAGAAATATCATTTGACCCAGCAATCCCGTTACTGGGTATATACCCAAAGGATTATAAATCATTCTAGTATAAAGACACAGGCACATGTATGTTTATTGCAGCACTGTTCACAATAGCAAAGTCTTGGAACTAACCCAAATGCCTATCAATGATAGACCAGATAAAGAAAATGTGGCACATATATACCATGGAATACTATGTGGCTATAAAAAAGGATGAGTTCATGTCCTTTGCAGGAACATGGATGAAACTGGAAACCATCTTTCTCAGCAGAGTCACATAAGAAGTGAAAAATCAAACACTGTATGTTCCCACTCATAAGTAGGAGTTGAACCATGAGAACACATGGACACAGGGATGGGAACATTATACACTGGGGAATGTTGGGGGTTGGGGGGCAGGGGGAGGGATAGCATTAGGAGAAATACCTAATGTAAATGATGAGTTGATGGGTGTAGCAAACCAATATGGCACATGTATACCTATGTAAGAAACCTGCATGTTGTGCACATGTACCCCAGAACTTAAATTTAAAAAAAAAAGAAAATCAGTATATAGAAGAATGAGATCCAAATTATGTCAAAAAATTTATATTTACTTATACGGAAAAATAAATAAAAAACAAAACAAAACAAAAAGAAGCTAACATAGGAATACCCTGACAGTATCAGGAAGGGGCGACAGACTTAGGCTTGCAGTCGGGCAGTCACGAGGAAAGTCACAAATGAGGAGACTGAGTGGGAGAAAGAAGCCTAGCAGGTAGGGGGAAAGGAGGCTTCCTGGGAGAAGGAGTCCAGGGGCCCCAAGAGAACCCCTCACTCAGCAAGGACTGAAAGGCAGGCAGGGCCAGGTGGTCTGAAGAGCAGCCAAGGAGGCCAGAACAGCTTCCAGGTCCCCTGGCCTCAGAGAAGCCTCCTCCCTCCTGAAAGGCTGAGTGCCTTGTGCTCTGTCTGCCCTGTCTATCCCCTCACCTGCACGGGGGCCTGGCCGGCATCTTCTCTCTTCTCCCCAGGGCGCTTCCCCTTGCCCTAGCCACCTGATGAGTTCTGGTTTAGGATGGAGAATTCCTGCTCACAGGGAAAAAAACCATAAGGTGACTCCTGGTTGTAGGCTCCAGGGGCCATTTGCTGGAGCCACCCAGGGCAGGAAGGGAGGGAGACTCAGAGGGGGAAGGCTCAGGAGGACCCTGTCTACCATGCTCAGAGTACAAACCCCCAGGGGGAGCCGCAGGGTGGGGAAAGAGGCCTGCAGGTGCCCAGTGGCAGTCAGTATGAAACTTTACCAAAGGTAGACCTTCCTCAGGGGAATAGAGAAAACAACATTCTTGTCTCTGAACCTAACCCTATGGCAACATCAGAGGCGCCACAGGTCAAATGTTAGGCTCGAGGGAAGCCACGCTTACCTAGTGAGACCAGGTGGCTGTAGTTCTCCAGTGTCACCTCCCTGTACAGGGCTCTCTGAGCAGGATTCAGCAGCCTCCAATCCTTCTGGGTGAAATCCACAGTGACATCCTCAAATGCCAAGAAAGCCTGTAACACAAAACCCAGGCATGCTCACCAGGGACAGTGTTGCACTCAGGCAGTTGGAGGATTCCAGGTTCTGCCACCTGTGCCTGGAGTTCCAAGACCTCCGTCTCTGCCTGGCCCCAGTATTTATGGTGCTAGGTAGTCTTAATGGGGCTTCCTAGAAGCACAGAGAGTTTCAACTGCATGGAGCTTTAAACCTAGGCAGGGAGAAGAGGGAAACTCAAAAAATTAAGTAACAGTGTTTCCTACAAACATATGAACAGTAAATAACACATTACTAAAGTTTTACGGTACCCTGAGCCATGTTCTGAGTTAGATACTCCATGAATTTCTAAATGAGCAAGACACAGCTCTCATGGATCTTCTGATAAAATGACAACCGATCATTTGGGACCTGCGCTGGAAAATGTAAATCTCCACTGCAGGATCCCAGAATTCAGATCCAGGTTAGATCTGATTTCTACCAAAAATCCAGTGCTGTATAGGGCAGTCTGAGCACATCTGAATTAGTGGATGGAGCACTTTTGAAAGAGCCCTTCTCACAGTACATCTGTTCTGCAACTATGCACGTGACCAGTTTGGCATCTCTGTAGGTGCCTGATGAATTTAAATTCCATTTGTGGCCAGGCACGGTGGCTTGTGCCTGTAATCCCAGCACTCTGAGAGGCTGAGGCGGGCGGATGACTTGAGGCCAGGAGTTTGAGACCAGCCTGGCCAACACGCTGAAACCCTGTCTCTACTAAAAATATAAAAATTAGCCAGGTGTGGTGGTGCATGGCTGTAATCTCAGGTGCTTGGGAGGCTGAGGCAGGAGAATCGCTTGAACCTGGGAGGAGGTTACAGTGAGCTGAGATTGTGCCACACCACTCCAGCCTAGGCGACAGAGCAAGACTCTGTCTCATAAATAAATAATCAATTCGTGAAGCTCATCAGACTACTAGACTCATGAGTCAGAAAGCCTCTCCTTTGACCCTTAACTGTCAATCCCTATTTCCCCCAGCACTGATCTATCATGTCACACCTACTGTAAAGATCCTCAAAATCCAGGCAGGCTGGGCATGCTGGCTCATGCCTATAATCCTAGCACTTTGGGAGGCTGATGCAGGATTGCTTGCATCCAGGAGTTTGAGACCAACCTGGGCAAAATAGCGAGACCCCAACTCCACATACACAAAAATAAAAAATTAGTTGAGCATGGTGGCAAGTGCCTGTAGTCCCAGCTAGTTGGGAGGCTGAGGTGTGAGCACTGTTTGAGCCTGGGAGGTCAAGGCTGCAGTGAGCTATTATTGTGCCACTGCACTTAGCCTGGGCAACAGTGAGACCCTGACCACCATCCCCCCAAAAAACCCAAAAGAAAAACCAAGAAAACCCCAGACAGCTTAAAGACCAAGTTGGGCTCCTCAGGCTGGCATCCAGGCCTCTGTCCTCAGGAGGGTCAGAGGTAGCCAGCAGTCTTTAGGAATAATCAGATGACAGGGGCCAATGAGGGAGGTAGGTGGGAGCTATCTCAGCAGTTTAGGCCACGCTGTGAGGAGTCTGCAGGAAGTGGCAGAGCTATGGGAGGTGGCAATCCTACACTGTCAAACCGTGAGGACCCTGGTGAGCTTGGGCATCTGTGGCCAACTGACAATGCAGGCTCGGCACAGGGCAGTGACTGCTCCTCAGAGACGTGGCCGATCCAGGGCTGTAGGTGCAATCTCCCAGTTTGGTAATGCTGAAAGCCCATCTAACCATCCAACATGCTGTCTGCCAAACCAGAGATATTCAGGTGCCCTGTGTGACTCTGCACCTCCACTAGAACACACAGAAAATCAGCTGTGGCCACCCCAAGCCAGCACCTGGCAGACTTCTGAGTTGGGAGCCTAAAGGACCACAGTCCACTCCTGCACCCACATCTAGGCCATGCTTCTCGCAGCTGTTCCAGGCAGTGGCCATGCATTTTAAGGACATCAAGGCAAGCCCCTTCCGATCCAGGCGCTCCTCTGATGGCCCACTATGGCTTGAAGACCTGCTGGCCTGGCTGAGCCTCCCAAGGCTGTACTTGGTCTCCGATACTTCCACGCAATTTTATCCTCCTCTCCTCACTGGAGTCTGATGAGGCTCCAGTCATCCCCTTTTCTCTCTTGCAGGCCTTTCCTCTAACATGAGCCCAGCCCATCTCATTGCATCTTGGGATCTGCTTCTCCTAGGACCTGGATTCATCCACCAGCCGTCTGTGAGAACGTTGACTGCTAAAACCCTTCGTCCCTGCAGTTGAGCAGTCTGCCCAGTGGCGGCCTGAGATTGAGCACACTTCTGCCTCTTCCCCATCTCCTGTACTTGCCACATCTCTCGCAACTGCCCAGGGAGCCCCTCCCACTGGAGGCCTTTGTGACCTCCCTCTCTGCCCTACCCTTCATTGACACCAACCCAACATCATCACTGGACACCTGAGTGTGGAGATTCCTGTCTTTGGCTGTAAATGCTCCCTGGGTGTTGTACACAGATCACTACTTGATAAGTGACACCCACAGGCCAGTCACTTGCTGGAGGACGCCAAGAAAGACAGATCACTCCCCAGGAGCGGTGCTGGCCTTGGTCCTGTGCTAACAATGTGACTGCTAGGGCCAGTGAAGGAAACGAGCCTATCCTGTGACAGCAAGAAGGACAGTTCTGGGAAGTCTCACCTGTCTCCTGGCTCCCTGGGGTCCCATGACTGTCTTCCTGCTCTCCATGGAGAAGGGAACCTTGCAGATGGCTGATCTGTGGGAGGAGAGAAGTCAAAGGGTGGCTGGGTGCAGCTGCCCTCCCCACATGTGACACAGGCCTGATTCCAATACCAACTGGGGATCTGGGGAGAGCACATCTGCACAATCCCCCTGTGGGGGTCTGGCCAAAAGGTCTAGGGAGCCAGGCTCCCTGCAAATCCAGGACAAGCTCATCTGGGAGTGAAGACCCTGTGTCCCAGGAGCTGGGTGAGGTTTGTTGCTTACATCACTGAGGGGCTAAAAGGATGTGCAACACCTGCAGATGAGGTCTTGAGTTTAAGGTTAGGGCTCAGAGTTGCAGGTGTTCTTTGCATTGGACAGAACACACAAAAGCTGTCTGCCTCTTCTAGCCTCCGTCTACCTGGGTTTAAAGTCAAGATAATCACAGGGGCAGACAAACATAAGAAGGCCACAGGCAGATGGCATTGGCAGTTATTAAGTACTGTACAACACCAAAGCCTGTAACAAATTAATAGCATGGGGAGTGTGAGCCTTCAAGAATAAAAGTCCTCAGACATGTGGTCAATCTAAGGCAGTGAGTGATCCAATGCAATTTGGATCCTGATTGCAACAAAGAATACGTGAGGAGTTTTAGCAGCCAGTGAAATCTGAACACTAATTGGATATTAGATTATCAAACATTGATTTTGTTGTTATAAAAATATTTTGGGTTTTAAAAGCATGAGCCCTTCCTTGTATACAAACTTTCAGAACATTCATGAGTGAAAATGATGTCTGGATGTGCTTAAACACCCCTTCTCACCCTCAAAAGTCAATTGAGCATTATTGGCCACACTTGATAATTTTTAGAACTGAATAATGTGTACTGGGTTCATTGTACTATTTTCTCTGAATTTTTGGAAAATAATTCCAGTAGAAATACAGGAAAAGAATTAATTGTAAATTAAAGTGGTGGGTACAATGATTTCATTAGAGTACTCACTATACTTTTAAGTGAATGTTTTGATAAAAAAAAATTCAAAGTAAAAACAGACATACAAGGGTGAAAAGAAGGAAATGTGAAGGAACAAAGATGCTATCGTGGTGATTATGATGAACACAGCATACATCCACTGGCCAGCAACTTTGAGACAGAAGAAGTGAACAAATACTACGGTGTTATGAAAGGAAAATAAAACTAGGGACCCCAGTCCACTATGCCAAAAGGAAAGCATGTAAGAAGCTGCCTTTTCTTTTGTTCCAAAGGAGATAGCTACAGGTAAAAGGTTAAGTATCTCCATAGTAGCTGCTCTATGCACACCTTATCTTACATAAAGTGCTGATTTACTGAGTGTGAGATGAATACATAACTGATTATTCTCCTACCTGCTCCTTTTCTCTTGCCACAGGTGGATTACCATACCCTCCCTCTTTCCCCTCCAGCCTACTTTTCCCTTTTAAACAATGAAGCTCTCAAACTCATCTTTGGGGAAAGCCACTGACCTCTCTCTGGGGCATGTGCTCAACCTTGGCAAAATAAACATCTATTAGCACATCAAAAAGCTTATCCACCATAATCAAGTGGGCTTCATCCCTAAGATGCAAGGCTGGTTCAACATATGCAAATCAATACATGTAATCCAACATATAAACAGAACCAAAGAAAAAAACCACAAGATTATCTCAATAGATGTAGAAAAGGCCTTTGACAAAATTCAACATCCCCTCATGCTAAAAACTCTCAATAAATTCGGTATTGATGGAATGTATCTCAAAATAATAAGAGCTATTTATGACAAACCCACAGCCAATATCATACTGAATGGGCAAAAACTGGAAGCATTCCCTTTGAAAACTGGCACAAGACAGGGATGCCCTCTCTCACCACTCCTATTCAACATAGTGTTGGAAGTTCTGGCTAGGGCAATCAGGCAAGAGAAAGAAATCAAGGGTATTCAGTTAGGAAAAGAAGAAGTCAAATTATCCCTGTTTGCAGATGACATGATTGTATATTTAGAAAACCCCATCGTCTCAGCCCAAAATCTCCTTAAGCTGATAAGCAACTTCAGCAAAGTCTCAGGATACAAAATCAATGTGCAAAAATCACAAGCATTCTTATATACCAGTAACAGACAAACAGAGAGTCAAATCATGAATGAACTTCCATTCACAATTGCTTCGAAGAGAATAAAATACCTAGGAATCCAACTTAAAAGGGATGTAAAGGACCTCTTCAAGGAGAACTACAAACCACTGCTCAGTGAAATAAAAGAGGACACAAACAAATGGAAGAACATACCATGCTCATGGATAGGAAGAATCAATATTGTGAAAATGGCCATACTGCCCAAGGTAATTTATAGATTCAATGCCATCCCCATTAAGCTACCAATGACTTTCTTCACAGAATTGGAAAAAACTGCTTTAAAGTTCATATGGAACCAAAAAAGAGCCCACATTGCCAAGACAATCCTAAGTCAAAAGAACAAAGCTGGAGGCATCACGCTACCTGACTTCAAACTATACTACAAGTCTACAGTAACCAAAACAGCGTGGTACTGGTACCAAAACAGAGATATAGACCAATTGAACACAACAGAGTCCTCAGAAATAATACCACACATCTACAGCCATCTGATCTTTGACAAACCCGAGAAAAACAAGAAATGGGGAAAGGATTCCCTATTTAATAAACAGTGCTGGGAAAATTGGCTAGCCATAAGTAGAAAGCTGAAACTGGATCCTTTCCTTACTCCTTATACGAAATTAATTCAAAATGGATTAGAGACTTAAATGTTAGACCTAATACCATAAAAACCCTAGAAGAAAACCTACGTAGTACCATTCAGGACATAGGCATGGGCAAGGACTTCATGTCTAAAACACCAAAAGCAACGGCAACAAAAGCCAAAATTGACAAATGGGATCTATATTAAACTAAAGAGCTTCTGCACAGCAAAATAAGCTACCATCAGAGTGAACAGGCAACCTACAGAATGGGAGAAAATTTTTGTAATCTACTCATCTGTCAAAGGGCTAATATCCAGAACCTACAAAGAACTCAAACAAATTTACAAGAAAAAACCAAACAACCCCATCAAAAAGTGGGCAAGGGATATGAACAGACATTTCTCAAAAGAAGACATTCATACAGCCAACAGACACATGAAAAAATGCTCATCATCACTGGTCATCAGAGAAATGCAAATCAAAACCACAATGAGATACCATCTCACACCAGTTAGAATGGCAATCATTAAAAAGTCAGGAAACAACAGGTGCTGGAGAGGATGTGGAGAAATAGGAACACTTTTACACTGTTGGTGGGATTGTAAACTAGTTCAACCATTATGGAAAACAGTATGGTGATTCCTCAAGGTTCTAGAACTAGAAGTACCATATGACCCAGCCATCTCATTACTGGGTATATACCCAAAGGATTATAAATCATGCTGCTATAAAGACACATGCACACGTATGTTCATTGTGGCACTATTCACAATAGCAAAGACTTGGAATCAACCCAAATGTCCATCAGTGACAGACTGGATGAAGAAAATGTGGCACATATACACCATGGAATACTATGCAGCCATAAAAAAGGATGAGTTCATGTCCTTTGTAGGGACATGGATGCAGCTGGAAACCATCATTCTCAGCAAACTATTGCAAGAACAGAAAAGCAAACACCGCATGTTCTCACTCATAGGTGGGAACTGAACAATGAGATCACTTGGACTCGGGAAGGGGAACATCACACACAGGGGCCTATTATGGGGAGGGGGGAGGGATTGCATTGGGAGTTATACCTGATGTAAATGACGAGTTGATGGGTACAGCACACCAACATGGCACAAGTATACATATGTAACAAAACTGCACATTATGCACATGTACACTAGAACTTAAAGTATAATAATAATAATAATAAAAACATCTAAATTGGTACTTGATTCTGATACTTTTTGGTTTACACGCAGTTAGAGAAGAAAAGCAGTGAAATTTCTTCTTCTGATGGCAGTTGAAAGGCGATTTATAACATTTATTTTTGTTGTTTCTGTACACTTAAATAGTTTACATCCTTGCATGTCTCATCTGTGCTATCTTTACCTATTCCAAAGTCACAAAGATATTCTCCTACATTCAGTCTTAGAAGTTTAAACATTTTGTTTTTGGTGGTAGTATAAATATGTATTTCATTTTTTAACTGTTTGCTGCTAGGTTACAGAAATACAAGTGCTCTTTAAAAATACTGACCTTATTTTCTCAAGTTCCTAAACTGTGTGTTACTAGTATCTAGTTGTTTAACTACAGATTCTTCCATGTACACACTCACATCTGTGAATAAAAAGTTTTTCTTGTTCTATTTCAACGTTTATGCCTTTTATTCCTTTTTAATACCTTAACAAATTACCTTGATATTCTAAGATAATGCTAAAGAGTGATGAGAATCAACATTAATGCTTGTTCCTGATCTTAGTGTGAACACACTTCACCATTAAATATGATGATTGCAGCCAGGCTGTCACACATAACCTTTGTTTTATTAAGGGAAATTCTTTCTATTCCTCATCTGCTGAGAATTTTTACCCTGAATAGGTGTGAAATGTTATCAAATATTTTTCTGCATTAAGATACTCGTGTAGGTTTTTCTCTTTTGCTCCCTGAAAGCAGTGAAAGGAAAATAAAAACGTGGGAACTCAAACCACTCTGCCAAAAGAAAAATATTAAGCTGAAAGCTGATTCATGCAAGAAGCTGCCTTTCCTTTCCTTCCTGAGCTGAGAACCACAGATAAAAGGTAAAATATCTCCGCCGGGCTCAGTGCGGTCGGTGGCTCACGCCTATAATCCTAGAACTTTGGGAGGCGGAGGCGGGTGGATCACGAGGTCACCATCCTGACCATCCTGGCTAACACGGTGAAACCCCCTCTCTACTAAAAATACAAAAAAATTAGCTGGGCGTGGTGGCAGGCACCTGTAGTCCCAGCTTCTAGGGAGGCTGAGGCAGGAGAACGGCGTGAACCCAGGAGCAGGCGGAGCTTGCAGTGAGCGGAGATCGCGCCACTGCACTCCAGCCTGGGTGACAGAGCGAGACTCTGTCTCAAAAAAAAAAAAAAAAAAAAATAGCCGGGAGTGGTGGAGGGCGCCTGTAGTCCCAGCTACTCAGGAGGCTAAGGCAGGAGAATGGTGTGAACCTGGGAGGCGGAGCTTGCAGTCAGCAGAGATTGTGCCACTGCACTCCAGCCTGGGCGACAGAGACTCAGTCTCAAAGAAAAAAAAAAAAAAATTAGCAGGGCATGGTGGCAGGTGCCTGTAGACCCAGCTACTCGGGAGTCTGGGGCAGGAGAATGGTGTGAACCCACGAGGCGGAGCTTGCAGCGAGCGGAGATCACGCCACCGCACTCCAGCCTGGGGACAGAGCAAGACTCCGTCTCAAAAAAAAAAAAAAAAAAAAAAGTTAAATATCTCCACAGGTAGCTTACTCTATGTTCACCCTATCGTTGGTTTTTTAGGAACAAACTCCATTTGGCTAGAATATATCATCCTTTTCATGCATTGCTGGATGCTACTTGTCCATATTTTGGTGAGAATTCTTGACTATTTTCCTCTAGAGTGATTACATATAAAGGCACATGAGAACTCTGTTGAAATGTTCTGTATCTTGATTGAGGTGATAAGTGACCTGTGTCAAAACTCATTAAAGTATACAGTTAAAAGCAGTGCTTCTTATGGTACCCAAGTTACACCTCAACATTGATTAAAAATCCTCTCAGAGACCAAATATATATGGGTAAAATAACAAGACATCTGGATTTGTTTAAAATACTTTGGCATATAAACAGGGGGAAGGGATAAATCTAACAAAACTATCTATGATTTTAAAATTTATCGAATCTGGATGAAGGCAACATGGGGATTCATATTACCATTCTCCTAATTTTGCTACCCATTTGAGATTTTTCATAATACTAGTTTACAGAAAAAGCATTAATCATATTGCTAATTCTATGCTTACCAAAAAATTGCCTAAAATAATCTTATAGGAACAAACTTCATTTGAAAATACTCAAAAGTCCCCAGTATTCAAGAAACTGCCCAATCAAGAAAAAGCCACATTAGAAACAGGAGGCAGTTGGCTGGGCACAGTGGCTTTCCTGTAATCCCAGCACTTTGGGAGGCTGATGCATGTGGATCGCTTGATCCCAGGAGTTCAAGACCAGCCTGGGCAACATGGCAAAGGCTTGTCTCTACAAAAAATATAAATATTAGCCATGTGTGGTGGCACGTGCCTGTAGTCCTAGCTACTCCTGGCTTGAGCCCAAGAGGTTGAGGCTGCAATGAGCTTTGTCACTCCAGCCTGGGCAACAGAGCAAGACACAGTCTCAGGAAAACAACAACAACAACAACAACAACAAAAACAAAACAGGAGACAGTCATATTTGCATCCCAATACTCCTTATTCCCAGTGTTCTATCCTGTCCAAGTGCTGCCTAACGGAAAAATCTCATGGTGAACTTGCCTATAGATCCCTGGGGCAAAAAATTACAGGTGCAGAATACAACAGAGCTTCTAAAGCAGCATCCCAGTTTCCACTTCCTTCCCTCAAATCCGAGAAAGCAGAGTAGACCTTTCTTACAAGGTTCTAAGCTGTTGGAGGCTGCCTGAGGGACTGCTCTCTCTGTTTTGAGGATCTCACACCTTAGGGAGGAAAAGCACTGGATCATGCTTGGCAAAGATGCAGACAGACTGAAAAGCAGATGCCTGGGGCAAGATATTATGGGTAGAGACATGCAACAGACCATCAAGGGCCCAGAGGAGAGACTCTTGGGACAAATAAGTATTTAAAAGCAGTTGCCTATGAGCAAATGGAAAAAGCCACAAGCAAAGGTAAGATCCATGCTCAAAAAAGGCCTGAGAAAATCTTAAACCTTCTCCTCAGACTGATCCCAAAGCTTAGAACCAATGCCAAGGTAATAGCAAAAATCCTCCCTGGAAAAGAGTCAGTCTGCAAAAATTGGAAAAGGAGGTTGTTTTTTCCCACAATGCCTAATTTCTAACAACAACAACAACAACAAAAACTCAGAAAACATGGACCAATAGTGGAAGAAAATAAAGTGATGCAAACCTTCCCTGGAGAAACATAAGCTTCAGGCATACTAGACAGATTTTAGACTGTCTAAAATATTCTCAAAAACTCATGTAAACACATATAGAGAAAAGGAAATCAGGAAAATATATATGAACAAAATAAAAATATCAACAGAGATTACAAAAAGGAAGCAAACGAAAATTCTGGACCTGAAAACATAGTAACTGAAAAATTCAGTAGAGGGGTTTAACAGCAGATGAGCAGGCAAAAAAAAATAATCAGTAAACATACAGGGAAGAAATTACAGAGACAGAGAAGCAGGAAGAGAAAACAATGACATAAAGTAAACAGAGCCAAGAGAGTTATAAGGCACCATTAACTGGACATATATATGGGTGTCTAGGAGAAGATGCTGATAGATTACTGAAGAAATAATGGCCAACACTTCAAAATTTGAAGACAGACATGAATCTACAAGGCCAGCACACTCAACAAACTCCAAGAATAAATTCAAGGAGGTCCCTACCCACACTTCACAACTACGCTTACATGAAACCAGCTTCAGGAACACAGGACTGGCGGGGGGAGAGAAGTTAAGAATAGTGGCATCATGCCTCTCTCAGGGATAAACTGTCACAATAGACTGAGAACTGGAGAGGGAGAGGGTTCCATCTCGTCATTTTCACAGCCCATAGTGGAGTTTCTCTCAGAGCGGACCAAAATGGGGGTGGGGAGGGTAGCAGTTTGTGTGTCAAATGTTACAGACTCTCACTGTTCTCAGAAAGGCTCGGTTGATTTTTCTGAATAAATGTTTCTCTAAATTCCTGAGTGGTCTTAAGACAAATTCTGTGTAGTTTAAATGGTTGTTTTTGGTTTTCTAAATTACAAGTTACGGTGTTTTACTGGAGATATAGTCCACATAGCTCCTCACTGCCATTTCAGAATCCACATTTCTGATTATAGTTGGGACCAGAACTAGGGCCAGGCAATTAGGTAAGTGGCTGTGATCATTATTTGTCCTCATGGGCAGAGAGGCAAAAGACAGTGGAGAAGTAGAATTAGGAGATGAGCCTGGCAGGCAGAAGGAGGAAGCGGAGGAAAAAGCCATGACAAGGAAAGCATGAACAAGCCTCAGCACCTAAGCAAGCAGATGGGTAGTTTGCCAAAGTAGGGAAACTTCCTTTACCTAGATCACAAAGAGAGAAGTAAAACAGACAGGGGGCACTACTGAGCTGGTTTCTAGATGTTTCTTCTCTCATGCTTCCCATCTTAATGAACCTGAGTGTGAAATCTGAATTGTGAGGAGAAATTTTTGAGACCTGGACAATTTCCGCATAAACTGGGTAATGGGTGAAATTAATAAATTGCTAATTTTGTTGAGTGTGATTCTGGTACTCTAGTTATGTTAAAAAGCAAAACAATAACAACAAAAATAGTCCTCAGAGAAGCAGCTGCAGTAAATTTACAGATAAAATGGTGTCTTGGATTGGCTTCAAGATGCTCTATCCTGAAAACAGAAAGCGTGGGGTGGGGAGGGGGTTGGATGAAGTAAGAAGAGCAAAGTGTTAAGGTGCAAGTAGGGAACAGAGAGATTTGTTATATATTCTCTCTACTTTAGTTCCTTCTTCAATATTTTTCATTGTAAATTTGAAAAAAAAAATTGAATATCCCTTCCAAGATAATTTGGAGAGGAAAAACAGAGGAAACCTTCATTTCCAGGGTGTGAGTGGAGAACACTGCAAACTGTTTGATCTCACTCCTGCCATCTGTTGACATCTGTGGGACTTAATATGCAGTAGGAACAGAAACTGAGAGCCAGAAGAAAGTGGTTTAAATTAGTTACCAATAAATTAGATATGAACATAAGGCAAACTTGAAACATTTAGCTCCTCCACATACATTTCATTAAAATTTTCCTAAGATTAAAAAACAGCTCCTACATTTTTGGGGATGAAAAATGTTCATATGTTGATTTGAAGATTAAGACTTCACTATATACATTTCTTAAAACTCATTAACTAGAACTTAAAATGTGAGAAATTTTGTCTCAATTATACCTCAGTGAAGCTAATTCTTAACAGAAACCCCCAAAATCCCAGCTTGCTCCACAACCCAGTCCACTTGATCCCAGATATGTTACATAAAGTAAAAATTATTATTTTTTGAGACAGAGTCTCAGTGTCCCCCAGGCTGTAGTGCAGTGGCATGTTCTCTGCTCACTGCAACCTCCATCTCCTGGATTCAAGCAATTCTCTTGCTTCAGCCTCCAGAGTAGTTGGGATTACCGGCATGAGCCACCATGCCTGGCTAATTTCTGTATTTTTAGTAGAGACGAGGTTTCACCATGTTGGCCAGGCAGGTCTCGAACTCCTGAGCTCAGGTGACCTGCCGACCTTAGCCTCCCAAAGTGCTGGGATTACAGGTGTGAGCCACCATGCTCAGTCGTGAAAATTATTTCAACTGATTAACACACTACTTCTTAGTCTGGGAAATGGGGATTCCAATTCTTAACTTCCACACTGGTTGAAGAGATGAATATGGCAATGACTATAAAGCCCTGTCCCTGGGACAGGACAATGGCTCAGCACATGCTGACAGAATAATTTTTTACAAGACCTGGTCTGCACCATGAATGCAGCAGCCTGAATAAAGCACTGAGAGAAGAAATGTAGGGACAATGATGGAAGTGCCCTGAATGAGGGCATCAGATCTGGGGAACCTTCCCCACGAGGAGAACCAGCTGAGAGGTTCTGAGCCTCAGACGGGACAGTGTAGGGCACAAGATGTCAGACATTAGCAAAGGAAACCCATGATGGTTTAGGGCAGAGAAGGCACTGCAGGAAGGCAATACATAAGAAGTCCCCACCTGGGGTTGGGCTGTCCTCCCTTACCCTGCAGGCAGTCCTCTCATGGGTAACATGGGAGTGGAGGAAGAGGAGCTGGGGACTAAAATAGTTCTAAAATTAGCTCTGTGATCCTCAAAGGTGGCCTTGGAAATCCTCAGTACCAGGGTAGAGCCTCTTCTTGTTAAAAAAAAGGACCCAAAGTCTTCCAGAGAAGAAAACCATTGTAGGCAGGTTCCTGGGAACAGATTCCGAGTGTGGGCATCACAACAGAGCCTGTCCTGAAACGATGCTTACACTAAACACAGCTTATCCTGTCGGTGCTTCCAGAATAAGGAAGTGTTGATATTCATTATAATATTTAACACATTGAGAATTTAATATATGCCAGGGACGATTTCAGGCATGGCACAAATTTTTCTGCATTCAATCTTCACAAATGTTCTATGAAGTGACTATTACCCACCAATTTCAGATGATGAAACAGGCACAAAACATTTAAATACCTTTCTCAAAGCAACACAGCCAAGAAAGTGATAGAGCCTGGGTTTCAGTTCTCACTGTAAAGGGTTATGTCTTAACCAGTAGGCAGGGCTCTGACATTTCTCAATGAATCTGCACAGGTTAGGAGGGGATCTGGGTCAAGCTAGATTAGCTTGCAAGGTCATGAGGTATATCTTGACTGATGGGTCTCTCTACCATGGGGTTCTGCTTACAATTTTTCCATAATGAAATGATTAAAATCAGTTATTTGGCCAGTCCACAGCCCCAGAGGCATTTAAAAAAACTGCTGGGCCCAATGGTTGCTGTTACTCCCACTCCACTAACCAAGGAAGCCCTACCAACCTGGTGAGGATGAAACTCACCTTTTTTCCCTTGCCCAAATGCGTATATATGGGGCTTGGGGAGTCCTGTCCTAGAAACCATAAAATCTAATCAGATGAGTTTTATTACTCTTATATAATGTGGCTCACTTTCCAACCTGACTCTGGTACAGCATCACATGACAGCAGATGCTGAAGGAATTTATTTTAGCCCAAAATATACTTCTTTGACAAGTTTTGAAGTGGCTGCCACAGGCGCAACATACTGAAATGGATAGCCCCGCAAAGCTGCCTTTAGTGGGAAAATTTGCATCTGTAGCAAATCTCCACTAATGTAGCCAGATCTCCTTCGTTCTAAGCCTTTCCTAGGCTGGAAGAGACAGCCAGTTTGACGCATGGTGGCTCACACCTGCAATCCCAGCACTCTGGGAGGCCGAGGCAGGTGGATCACCTGAGGTCACGAGGTCAAGACCAGCCTGAGCAACATGGTGAAACCCCATCTCTACTAAAAATACAAAAATCAGCCAGGCGTGGTGGTGGGCATCTGTAGTCCCAGCTACTCAGGAGGCTGAGGCAGGAGAACTGCTCAAACCGGGGAGGTGGTAGTGGCAGTGAGCTGAGATCACGCCACTGCACTCTAGCCTGGGCGACAGAGCAAGACTCTCTCTCAAAAAAACAAAAACAAACAAAGAAACAAAAATAACTGAAAACATACATTTACCATCTATTCTGTGTGCTGCCAACTAAGAGGCTTCATCTACATAACAAGAACTTTGATCTATGCAATCCCCTTAACTCTGGCATACTTCTGATTCCAGTCTTTAGGCAACAGCTTAAGTCTCTCAACCAATTGTCCACTAAAGAATACCTAAGTGCCCCCATGAGGTGTAAACCCGTTTGGAGATACTGGATTTTTGGGAGGAACCCATGTGTATCTTTCTCACATTGATTTATGATTTTCTGAGGCAGGATCTCGCTGTGTTGCCCAGGCTGGCATGCAGTGCAGCCAACATAGCTCGTTACAGCCTCCACCTCCCGGACTCAACTGACTGGGCCACAGAAGTAGCTGAGACCACAGGCATGGGACACTACGCTCTGCTAATTTTTTATTTTTCTAATTTCACGTAGAGACAGGGTGTCTCGCTGTGCCGCCCAGGCTGCTCTGGAACTCCTGACCTCCCACAGTGCTCAGGCTGATTTATGATTTTACCTGAAATTCCTGTCTCCCTGGATTGTATAAGATTAACCTGCAAGCCGACCACCTCGGGCACTTTCTCAGGACCTCTTGAGACTGAATAACCTGGGCCACAGTCACTCACACTGACTCAGAATAAACCTCTTTAAATATATTTTGCCATCATTAGCAGGGCTCCAGGGAAGAGGCCACCTGGGTCCCCACAGCTACCTCACCTCCCGCGGACGCTGCCCCACGCAGAGCCCCCCACACACGTCTAGAAATGCCCGTGCCAGGACATCTGGTCCCGGCCTACCCTCCCACCCAAGGAAGATAGTCCCAAGGCGGGCTGCCCCCAACCCAAAGCAGCGACCCTTCCCCAAAACACGCGGGCGAAGTCCTCCCCGGTCCCGCCTCCCACAACAAAGTCTGGAGCATCAAGAGTCGGAGGGAACCCGAGTCGGACCTAGTCCATCAGTCTCTGGGCTGTAACCCCCACCCAACCGGTGGACCCAGTCTGTGGCCGAGTCCCCCACCACCTCCAGCCAAACGACCCCCGTGGCAGCTACCTAGGCCGCTGGCCCGTCCCCACTCGAGGAGCGGCGACCCTGGCACACGGAGACCTGGGTTGCTCGGCGCCCCTGTGAAATCCTGGCTGCCTAACCGCCTAACCACTACACGCAACCGGGGACGGAGACTGAGTAGCGGCCCAGACCCGGGGCGCTCGGCGAGCCGCGCAGCACCACAGCCCACTCCAAGGCGCGGCCTGGGTCTCCGCCCCTCCCCAGAACATGGAGACGCCGGGCCTGAGGGAGGGCGCGCTACGGCCCCAGCAGCGCCCTGGCGTCCCAGGCCTTCCCGGCCCTTCTTCCTGCGCAGGAAGGGCGGGCTGGAGAGAGGGACCCGCAGGAGCGCGACTCACCAAGGCGGCTGACGGCGAACGGAGAAGGTGAGGTCACCGACGGTGGACTACCCACCTCCCAGCTCGGTGACGCCCAGGGATCTGGACCGCTCGGCGCCGCCCGGGCTACGCTACGCAGAAGCCTCTGCGCGGCCGGGATTACGCTACCCAGAATCCTCGGCGCGACCCGTGGCTCTGCGACCCTCCGCTTCGCATCCTGGCAGTGGACTACACTCCCCAGAGTACTCGGCGAGTCGTCCAGGTACACGCCCCAGAATGTTGGTCAAAGCCGTCCACAGGGGACTGCGCGACCCGGAATCCTTGGAAGAACTCCCCTGACCGCGACCCTGTGGTCTTTTGGACGCGGAGGGATCCTTTCAGAACCGGCGATTTCTTTTATTTATGTAGCCCTGTACATACAATAAGAATATTTGTCCATTTCTATGATATAGGTAAATAATTTTCCCACGGTCTGTTGATTATTGTTATATCTTTTTTTCTTTTCTTTTTTTTTTTTTTTGCTATGTAGTCCTTTTGATCTCTGAGAGATTTTCCTACGGATTTTGTGGTTTTATCATTTGCATTTAGATCTCTCAATGGTTTTTCTCCAGGTATACACTGTGAATATATACTTATTTTTAAATTTTCCAATATTTTATTTTCCCATTAAATTTATTAAAAATATAGTCTTTTACCACATAATTTAAGGTTTCAGCTACATCACTGAGTATACTCACAATTTACATTTGCATTTCAGTTTCTAATTTTCCCCCATATATCTAATTATGCATCAGTGCCACTTCAGGGCAAGACCCTGGCCCTGAAGTGGATTTGAAGGGATCCTGTCCCTGATTTAATCTTGCTCTGCCTTCGCCCGTCCCTCTCCTGGCCCTACCATGGCCCTGCCCCTTCCCTGGCTCTGCCCTGGTCTTGTGCTTACCCTGAGCGAGAACTTGACCCTGCCCCAGCCTTGTCCCAGACCTGGCCATGGCCATGCCCCTGCCCTGGGCCGGCGCTGGCACTGGCATGGACCCTGGACCTGGCTCTTGGCTACTTAAGGCCATACCCTGGCCCAGCCCTCCTCCTGACCCTGTCCTGGCCCTAATTTGCCCTGGCCCTATCCTGGCATGCTATTCTGGCCCCACCCCAGACCCTGTCACTGTCCTGGCTCTAGCTAAGTTGGCTATGGCCGTGTTCCTGACATTGCCCTTTCCTGGTCCTGGCCCTGGCCCTGGCCGTGCCCCGGCCCTGCCCCGGCCCTGGTCTGAACCCCGGCCCTGCAATGGACCTGCCTTGGCCCTGCCTATACCCTGCCTCTGGCCCTACCTCTGCCCTGGCCATACCCTTGCCCTGGCCTGGACTCTGATCCTGGTCCTTGTCCTGCCCCAGCTGTGGCCCTGGCCCTGCCCTGCCTGTACCCTGTTCTATCCTGGGCTGGCCCTGCCATTGTCTGGTCTTGCTATTGCCCTGCCCTAGCCTGCCTTGCTTGTGCCCTAGATCTGCCCCGGCCTTTGCTCTTGTCTTGGTTCTAGCACTGAGTCAGCCCTGGACCTTCCCTGACCTTGCCTCAGCCCTGGCACTGCCCTGGCCTTGCCTTGGCATTTGCCCTACTCTCTCTAATGCCTGGCTCTGGTACTGCCTTGCTCTGTGCTTGTTCTGTCCTGGCACAGCCCTGGCCCTGGTCCTGCCCTTATGCAGGCCTGATCCTGCCACTACTCTGGCTTTGACCTGGACCGTGGCCATACAGTGACCCTGCCTTGACCCTTTCCTGGCCCTGGCCTGGAACGTGGCCCTGCCAAGGACTCGCCCTGGCTCTGTCATGGCCCTGGCGTTTTCTTGGATTTGGATGTGTCCTGTCCCTTATTTGCCCCAGCCCTTCCCTGGCTCTGCCCTTCCACTTCTCTGGGGTAGGGGGACAGGGTCAGGACCAGGCCAGGGCAGGGTCAGGACCAGGGTAGGGCTTTGGTAAGGCCTGAAGATGGGAAGGGCCAGGGCAGCGGCAGGGCCAGGGAAGGGTGTTAAATTGAGGCTCTTAATGCTACCACCCCTCGCATCTTCCTCTAGGCTTTTGTGGCTTTGCCCGCCCAGCTGCTCTGTGCCAGGAGGAGGAGGAGACACCTGGAGCCTGAGACACCACGGCTTGCCTCGCTGAGGGTGGGTGGCAGTGACGGAGACTGCAGCGTGCTGGAACGGTAGGAGAGTGACCACGCTAGGAGGTCAGGCGGCTGCAGCCAGGGTTGGGGGTGAGGCTTACAGCGATGGCCGGGCTGCGGCAGTGGCCAGGTGGTAGAAGCCTTGTAGGGTGGGCTGTTGCATTGGCAATGGGCCTGGTTTTGCCCTGCCACTGCCGTGGACCTGGCCCTGTACTGCCCTGCCTTGCCCTGGCCCTGCCCTACTGTTACCTGGACTGTCTCGGCCCTGCCCTGCTCCGATCCCATCCTGGTTTTGCCTTTGCACTGGCCTTTCCCTGAACCTGTGCTGGCCCGGCCTTGGCTCTGGCCCTGCCTCTTGTCCTGACCCTGGTCCTGTCATGGCACTGGCCCTGCTAGTGGTCATGGTCCTGCTCCTGTTCTGGCCTTGACCTGGCCTTGGACGTGTCCTGGCCCAGATTTGTTCTGGCCCTGCCTTGGCCCATCCCTGCCCTGGCCCCACCGTGGCCCTGCGTGTTGTGCCCTCTCCTGGCACTGACTTTGCCCTGTCATGGCACAGTGGTGCCATTGACCTGCCTTGCACTGCCCTGGTTGTGCCCTGGCCCTGCCTGGCACTGGCCTCTCCCTGGATCTGCTCTGACCCTGCCTTGGCCTTTGCCCTGTCCTCACTATGTCCTGGCCCTGGCTTGTTCTGGCTGAGCCCGGGCCCTGGCCCTAGCCCTGGTCCTACCGTATCCCTGGCCTTGCCCTTATCCAGACCCTGGCCCTGCCTCTGCCCTGGCCCTGGCCTGGAACCTGGTCCTGTCAAGGACTTGCCCCGACTCTGCCATGGCCCTGGCCCTGCTCTGCCTTGATCCTGGCCCTGACCCAGACCCTTTCCTGGCTGTGCCCTGGCCATGGCCTTTCCTTGGCCCTGAGTTGGCAGTGGTCTGCCCCTGGTCTTGCCACCACCTTACCCTGCCATGCACTGGATGTGTCATCAGCCTGCCCTGGCCCTACCTTGTCCCTCACCCTAGTCTTCGCTAGGCCCTGCTCTGGACCTGGTCCTAGCCCAGACCTGGCCCTGACCCTGGCCCTGGCCTTTGTCCTTCATAGCCCTGGGCCTGAAATGGACTTGGAGGTGTCCTGGCCCTGGAGTGACCTGGCTCTGCCTTGGCCTGTCCTTGCCCTGCCCCTACCATCAGCTTGCCCTGTTCTGCCCTGTCCTAGTACTGACCCGGCTGTGTCATTGCCCTGCCCTACCCTGCCTTGGCTGTGCCCTGGCTCGATTCTGGCCCTGGCCCCGCCCTGTGCATGCCATGACACTACCTCAGCCTTGGCACCAGCCTGGTCCTTTCCTGGCATCAGCCCTGCTCTTTCTATGGACCGCCTTTTGTCGTGTCCTGCGCTGGCCATTCCATGCCCTGCCCTGCCCTGACTCAGCCCTGGCCTTGGCATTGCCCTTGGTCCTGCCATATTTCTTGCCCTGTCCCTATCCTGGCCTTGGCCCTGACCCTTACCTTTTTCTGGCCCTGCCCTTGCCCTTACGCAGCCCCTGGCCCTGTCATGGACCTGCCCTGGACCTGTCCTGGCCCTGGCCCTGCCCTGCTTCAGACCTTGCCCTGGTTCTCCCCTGGCCCTGACCGTGAAATGCCTGGCCCTACCCTGGCCTTGCACTGCCCTGGCCCTTGCCCTGACTCTGGTCCTGTCACTGGAAAAGCCCCAGCCCTGTTGCTCATCTTCCCATGGCCCAGACCCTGCCTTGGCCCTGCCCTGACACTGTCCTGGACGCTGGCTGTGCCAAGAACCTGCACTGTTGTTGCCCTTGTTTTGCTCTTGTCCCAAACCTGGTCCTGCCCAGGCCATGGCCATGGCCCTGTCCCTGCCCTGGCTGTTCCCTGGCCCTGCTCAGGTCTTGGCACTGTCCCGGCCCTGCCCTGCCTTGGCCCTATGCTTTCCTGGCCCTGGCTTGCCTGCGCTGGTCCTGCCTTGCCTGCCCTGGTCCTGCCTTGGCCGTACTCTAGCTTTGACCCTGCGCTGGCCCTACCTTGGCCTTCACCCTAGCCTTGCCTGGGCACTGTGCTGGACCTGGCCATAGCACAGACCTGGTTGTGGCCCTGGCCCTGCCATGGCCCTGTCCCAGACCCTAGCCCTGCCAGGTACCTGTCCTGGCCCTGCTCTGGGCCTGGCTTTGTCCTTGGTTCTTAGATGACCCTGGCCCTGCCCCTGCCCTTGCCCTGGCACTGGCCTTGGACATGTCCGTGGTCCTAACCCTGGCCCTGCCCTGGAGCTGTCACTGTCTTGGCCCTGCCTTGGCCCTGGCCCTGGCCCTGGCCCTGCCACAGCCATAGACCTGCCCTGGTTGGTCATGCCCTGCCTTTACCCAGTGCTACCCTGGACCTGCTCCACCCTGCCCTGGCTCTGCCCTGCCTTTGGCCCCGCCCTGACCCCGCCTTGGCCCTCACACTGGCCCTAGTGCAAACCTGGTCCTTGCTCTGGCCTTGGCCCGGCATTGACCACTGCTCCTGACCCTGGTCGTGCCATGGCCCTGGCCCTGCCAATGATCCTGACAGTCCTGGCCCTGGCCCTGTCTTGGCCTTGTCCTGGCCCTGGCCCTGGCCTCACCCTGACCCTGAAGTGGATTTGAAGGGATCCTGTCCCTGATTTAATCTTGCTCTGCCTTCGCCCGTCTCTCTCCTGGCCCTACCATGGCCCTGCCCCTTCCGGGGCTCTGCCCTGGTCTTGTGCTTACCCTGAGCGAGAACTTGACCCTGCCCCAGCCTTGTCCCAGACCTGGCCATGGCCCTGCCCCTGCCCTGGGCCAGCGCTGGCACTGGCATGGACCCTGGACCTGGCTCTTGGCTACTTAAGGCCATACCCTGGCCCAGCCCTCCTCCTGACCCTGTCCTGGCCCTAATTTGCCCTGGCCCTATCCTGGCATGCTATTCTGGCCCCACCCCAGACCCTGTCTCTGTCCTGGCTCTAGCTAAGTTGGCTATGGCCGTGTTCCTGACATTGCCCTTTCCTGGTCCTGGCCCTGGCCCTGGCCGTGCCCAGGCCCTGCCCCGGCCCTGGTCTGAACCCCGGCCCTGCAATGGATCTGCCTTGGCCCTGCCTATACCCTGCCTCTGGCCCTACCTCTGCCCTGGCCATACCCTTGCCCTGGCCTGGACTCTGATCCTGGTCCTTGTCCTGCCCCAGCTGTGGCCCTGGCCCTGCCCTGCCTGTACCCTGTTCTATCCTGGGCTGGCGCTGCCGTTGTCTGGTCTTGCTATTGCCCTGCCCTAGCCTGCCTTGCTTGTGCCCTAGATCTGCCCCGGCCTTTGCTCTTGTCTTGGTTCTAGCACTGAGTCAGCCCTGGACCTTCCCTGACCTTGCCTCAGCCCTGGCACTGCCCTGGCCTTGCCTTGGCATTTGCCCTACTCTCTCTAATGCCTGGCTCTGGTACTGCCTTGCTCTGCGCTTGTTCTGTCCTGGCACAGCCCTGGCCCTGGCCCTGGTCCTGCCCTTATGCAGGCCTGACCCTGCCACTGCTCTGGCTTTGACCTGGACCGTGGCCATACAGTGACCCTGCCTTGACCCTTTCCTGGCCCTGGCCTGGAACGTGGCCCTGCCAAGGACTCGCCCTGGCTCTGTCATGGCCCTGGCGTTTTCTTGGATTTGGATGTGTCCTGTCCCTTATTTGCCCCAGCCCTTCCCTGGCTCTGCCCTTCCACTTCTCTGGGGTAGGGGGACAGGGTCAGGACCAGGCCAGGGCAGGGTCAGGACCAGGGTAAGGCTTTGGTAAGGCCTGAAGATGGGAAGGGCCAGGGCAGCGGCAGGGCCAGGGAAGGGTGTTAAGTTGAGGCTCTTAATGCTACCACCCCTCGCATCTTCCTCTAGGCTTTTGTGGCTTTGCCCGCCCAGCTGCTCTGTGCCAGGAGGAGGAGGAGACACCTGGAGCCTGAGACACCACGGCTTGCCTCGCTGAGGGTGGGTGGCAGTGACAGAGACTGCAGCGTGCTGGAACGGTAGGAGAGTGACCACGCTAGGAGGTCAGGCGGCTGCAGCCAGGGTTGGGGGTGAGGCTTACAGCGATGGCCGGGCTGCGGCAGTGGCCAGGTGGTAGAAGCCTTGTAGCGTGGGCTGTTGCATTGGCAATGGGCCTGGCTTTGCCCTGCCACTGCCGTGGACCTGGCCCTGTACTGCCCTGCCTTGCCCTGGCCCTGCCCTACTGTTACCTGGACTGTCTCGGCCCTGCCCTGCTCCGAGCCCATCCTGGTTTTGCCTTTGCACTGGCCTTTCCCTGAACCTGTGCTGGCCCGGCCTTGGCTCTGGCCCTGCCTCTTGTCCTGACCCTGGTCCTGTCATGGCACTGGCCCTGCTAGTGGTCATGGTCCTGCTCCTGTTCTGGCCTTGACCTGGCCTTGGACGTGTCCTGGCCCAGATTTGTTCTGGCCCTGCCTTGGCCCATCCCTGCCCTGGCCCCACCGTGGCCCTGCGTGTTGTGCCCTCTTCTGGCACTGACTTTGCCCTGTCATGGCACAGTGGTGCCATTGACCTGCCTTGCACTGCCCTGGTTGTGCCCTGGCCCTGCCTGGCACTGGCCTCTCCCTGGATCTGCTCTGACCCTGCCTTGGCCTTTGCCCTGTCCTCACTATGTCCTGGCCCTGGCCTTGTTCTGGCTTAGCCCGGGCCCTGGCCCTAGCCCTGGTCCTACCGTATCCCTGGCCTTGCCCTTATCCAGACCCTGCCCCTGCTTCTGCCCTGGCCGGAACTTGGTCCTGTCAAGGACTTGCCCCAACTCTGCCATGGCCCTGGCCCTGCTCTGCCTTGGTCCTGGCCCTGACCCAGACCCTTTCCTGGCTGTGCCCTGGCCATGGCCTTTCCTTGACCCTGAGTTGGCAGTGGTCTGCCCCTGGTCTTGCCACCACCTTACCCTGCCATGCACTGGATGTGTCATCAGCCTGCCCTGGCCCTACCTTGTCCCTCACCCTAGTCTTCGCTGGGCCCTGCTCTGGACCTGGCCCTAGCCCAGACCTGGCCCTGACCCTGGCCCTGGCCTTTGTCCTTCATAGCCCTGGGCCTGAAATGGACTTGGAGGTGTCCTGGCCCTGGAGTGACCTGGCTCTGCCTTGGCCTGTTCTTGCCCTGCCCCTACCATCAGCTTGCCCTGTTCTGCCCTGTCCTAGTACTGACCCGGCTGTGTCATTGCCCTGCCCTACCCTGCCTTGGCTGTGCCCTGGCTCGATTCCGACCCTGGCCCCGCCCTGTGCATGCCATGACACTACCTCAGCCTTGGCACTAGCCTGGTCCTTTCCTGGCATCAGCCCTGCTCTTTCTATGGACCGCCTTTTGTCGTGTCCTGCGCTGGCCATTCCATGCCCTGCCCTGCCCTGACTCAGCCCTGGCCTTGGCATTGCCCTTGGTCCTGCCATATTTCTTGCCCTGTCCCTATCCTGGCCTTGGCCCTGACCCTTACTTTGCTCTGGCCCTGCCCTTGCCCTTACGCAGCCCCTGGCCCTGTCATGGACCTGCCCTGGACCTGTCCTGGCCCTGGCCCTGCCCTGCTTCAGACCTTGCCCTGGTTCTCCCCTGGCCCTGACCGTGAAATGCCTGGCCCTACCCTGGCCTTGCACTGCCCTGGCCCTTGCCCTGACTCTGGTCCTGTCACTGGAAAAGCCCCAGCCCTGTTGCTCGTCTTCCCATGGCCCAGACCCTGCCTTGGCCCTGCCCTGACACTGTCCTGGACGCTGGCTGTGCCAAGAACCTGCACTGTTGTTGCCCTTGTTTTGCTCCTGTCCCGAACCTGGTCCTGCCCAGGCCATGGCCATGGCCCTGTCCCTGCCCTGGCTGTTCCCTGGCCCTGCTCAGGTCTTGGCACTGTCCCGGCCCTGCCCTGCCTTGGCCCTATGCTTTCCTGGCCCTGCCTTGCCTGCCCTGGCCCTGCCTTGCCTGCCCTGGTCCTGCCTTGGCCGTACTCTAGCTTTGACCCTGCGCTGGCCCTACCTTGGCCTTCACCCTAGCCTTGCCTGGGCACTGTGCTGGACCTGGCCATAGCACAGACCTGGCTGTGGCCCTGGCCCGGCCATGGCCCTGTCCCAGACCCTAGCCCTGCCAGGTACCTGTCCTGGCCCTGCTCTGGGCCTGGCTTTGTCCTTGGTTCTTAGATGACCCTGGCCCTGCCCCTGCCCTTGCCCTGGCACTGGCCTTGGACATGTCCGTGGTCCTAACCCCGACCCTGCCCTGGAGCTGTCACTGTCTTGGCCCTGCCTTGGCCCTGGCCCTGGCCCTGGCCCTGGCCCTGGCCCTGCCACAGCCATAGACCTGCCCTGGTTGGTCGTGCCCTGCCTTTACCCAGTGCTACCCTGGACCTGCTCCACCCTGCCCTGGCTCTGCCCTGCATTTGGCCCCGCCCTGACCCTGCCTTGGCCCTCACACTGGCCCTAGTGCAAACCTGGTCCTTGCTCTGGCCTTGGCCCGGCATTGACCACTGCTCCTGACCCTGGTCGTGCCATGGCCCTGGCCCTGCCAATGATCCCGACAGTCCTGGCCCTGGCCCTGTCTTGGCCCTGTCCTGGCCCTGGCCCTGGCCTGACCCTGGCCCTGAAGTGGATTTGAAGGGATCCTGTCCCTGATTTAATCTTGCTCTGCCTTCGCCCGTCCCTCTCCTGGCCCTACCATGGCCCTGCCCCTTCCCTGGCTCTGCCCTGGTCTTGTGCTTACCCTGAGCGAGAACTTGACCCTGCCCCAGCCTTGTCCCAGACCTGGCCATGGCCCTGCCCCTGCCCTGGGCCGGCGCTGGCACTGGCATGGACCCTGGACCTGGCTCTTGGCTACTTAAGGCCATACCCTGGCCCAGCCCTCCTCCTGACCCTGTCCTGGCCCTAATTTGCCCTGGCCCTATCCTGGCATGCTATTCTGGCCCCACCCCAGACCCTGTCTCTGTCCTGGCTCTAGCTAAGTTGGCTATGGCCGTGTTCCTGACATTGCCCTTTCCTGGTCCTGGCCCTGGCCCTGGCCGTGCCCAGGCCCTGCCCCGGCCCTGGTCTGAACCCCGGCCCTGCAATGGACCTGCCTTGGCCCTGCCTATACCCTGCCTCTGGCCCTACCTCTGCCCTGGCCATACCCTTGCCCTGGCCTGGACTCTGATCCTGGTCCTTGTCCTGCCCCAGCTGTGGCCCTGGCCCTGCCCTGCCTGTACCCTGTTCTATCCTGGGCTGGCCCTGCCGTTGTCTGGTCTTGCTATTGCCCTGCCCTAGCCTGCCTTGCTTGTGCCCTAGATCTGCCCCGGCCTTTGCTCTTGTCTTGATTCTAGCACTGAGTCAGCCCTGGACCTTCCCTGACTTGCCTCAGCCCTGGCACTGCCCTGGCCTTGCCTTGGCATTTGCCCTACTCTCTCTAATGCCTGGCTCTGGTCCTGCCTTGCTCTGCGCTTGTTCTGTCCTGGCACAGCCCTGGCCCTGGCCCTGGTCCTGCCCTTATGCAGGCCTGACCCTGCCACTGCTCTGGCTTTGACCTGGACCGTGGCCATACAGTGACCCTGCCTTGACCCTTTCCTGGCCCTGGCCTGGAACGTGGCCCTGCCAAGGACTCGCCCTGGCTCTGTCATGGCCCTGGCGTTTTCTTGGATTTGGATGTGTCCTGTCCCTTATTTGCCCCAGCCCATCCCTGGCTCTGCCCTTCCACTTCTCTGGGGTAGGGGGACAGGGTCAGGACCAGGCCAGGGCAGGGTCAGGACCAGGGTAGGGCTTTGGTAAGGCCTGAAGATGGGAAGGGCCAGGGCAGCGGCAGGGCCAGGGAAGTGTGTTAAGTTGAGGCTCTTAATGCTACCACCCCTCGCATCTTTCTCTAGGCTTTTGTGGCTTTGCCCGCCCAGCTGCTCTGTGCCAGGAGGAGGAGGAGACACCTGGAGCCTGAGACACCACGGCTTGCCTCGCTGAGGGTGGGTGGCAGTGACGGAGACTGCAGCGTGCTGGAACGGTAGGAGAGTGACCACGCTAGGAGGTCAGGCGGCTGCAGCCAGGGTTGGGGGTGAGGCTTACAGCGATGGCCGGGCTGCGGCAGTGGCCAGGTGGTAGAAGCCTTGTAGCGTGGGCTGTTGCATTGGCAATGGGCCTGGCTTTGCCCTGCCACTGCCGTGGACCTGGCCCTGTACTGCCCTGCCTTGCCCTGGCCCTGCCCTACTGTTACCTGGACTGTCTCGGCCCTGCCCTGCTCCGAGCCCATCCTGGTTTTGCCTTTGCACTGGCCTTTCCCTGAACCTGTGCTGGCCCGGCCTTGGCTCTGGCCCTGCCTCTTGTCCTGACCCTGGTCCTGTCATGGCACTGGCCCTGCTAGTGGTCATGGTCCTGCTCCTGTTCTGGCCTTGACCTAGCCTTGGACGTGTCCTGGCCCAGATTTGTTCTGGCCCTGCCTTGGCCCATCCCTGCCCTGGCCCCACCGTGGCCCTGCGTGTTGTGCCCTCTCCTGGCACTGACTTTGCCCTGTCATGACACAGTGGTGCCATTGACCTGCCTTGCACTGCCCTGGTTGTGCCCTGGCCCTGCCTGGCACTGGCCTCTCCCTGGATCTGCTCTGACCCTGCCTTGGCCTTTGCCCTGTCCTCACTATGTCCTGGCCCTGCCCTTGTTCTGGCTTAGCCCGGGCCCTGGCCCTAGCCCTGGTCCTACCGTATCCCTGGCCTTGCCCTTATCCAGACCCTGCCCCTGCCTCTGCCCTGGCCCTGGCCTGGAACCTGGTCCTTTCAAGGACTTGCCCCGACTCTGCCATGGCCCTGGCCCTGCTCTGCCTTGGTCCTGGCCCTGACCCAGACCCTTTCCTGGCTGTGCCCTGGCCATGGCCTTTCCTTGGCCCTGAGTTGGCAGTGGTCTGCCCCTGGTCTTGCCACCACCTTACCTTGCCATGCACTGGATGTGTCATCAGCCTGCCCTGGCCCTACCTTGTCCCTCACCCTAGTCTTCGCTAGGCCCTGCTCTGGACCTGGCCTTAGCCCAGACCTGGCTCTGACCCTGGCCCTGGCCTTTGTCCTTCATAGCCCTGGGCCTGAAATGGACTTGGAGGTGTCCTGGCCCTGGAGTGACCTGGCTCTGCCTTGGCCTGTCCTTGCCCTGCCCCTACCATCAGCTTGCCCTGTTCTGCCCTGTCCTAGTATTGACCCGGCTGTGTCATTGCCCTGCCCTACCCTGCCTTGGCTGTGCCCTGGCTCGATTCCGGCCCTGGCCCCGCCCTGTGCATGCCATGACACTACCTCAGCCTTGGCACTAGCCTGGTCCTTTCCTGGCATCAGCCCTGCTCTTTCTATGGACCGCCTTTTGTCATGTCCTGCGCTGGCCATTCCATGCCCTGCCCTGCCCTGACTCAGCCCTGGCCTTGGCATTGCCCTTGGTCCTGCCATATTTCTTGCCCTGTCCCTATCCTGGCCTTGGCCCTGACCCTTACCTTTCTCTGGCCCTGCCCTTGCCCTTACGCAGCCCCTGGCCCTGTAATGGACCTGCCCTGGACCTGTCCTGGCCCTGGCCCTGCCCTGCTTCAGACCTTGCCCTGGTTCTCCCCTGGCCCTGACCGTGAAATGCCTGGCCCTACCCTGGCCTTGCACTGCCCTGGCCCTTGCCCTGACTCTGGTCCTGTCACTGGAAAAGCCCCAGCCCTGTTGCTCGTCTTCCCATGGCCCAGACCCTGCCTTGGCCCTGCCCTGACACTGTCCTGGACGCTGGCTGTGCCAAGAACCTGCGCTGCTTTTGCCCTTGTTTTGCTCCTGTCCCGAACCTGGTCCTGCCCAGGCCATGGCCATGGCCCTGTCCCTGCCCTGGCTGTTCCCTGGCCCTGCTCAGGTCTTGGCACTGTCCCGGCCCTGCCCTGCCTTGGCCCTATGCTTTCCTGGCCCTGCCTTGCCTGCCCTGGTACTGCCTTGGCCGTACTCTAGCTTTGACCCTGCGCTGGCCCTACTTTGGCCTTCACCCTAGCCTTGCCTGGGCACTGTGCTGGACCTGGCCATAGCACAGACCTGGCTGTGGCCCTGGCCCTGCCATGGCCCTGTCCCAGATCCTAGCCCTGCCAGGTACCTGTCCTGGCCCTGCTCTGGGCCTGGCTTTGTCCTTGGTTCTTAGATGACCCTGGCCCTGCCCCTGCCCTTGCCCTGGCACTGGCCTTGGACATGTCCGTGGTCCTAACCCCGGCCCTGCCCTGGAGCTGTCACTGTCTTGGCCCTGCCTTGGCCCTGGCCCTGGCCCTGGCCCTGGCCCTGGCCCTGCCACAGCCATAGACCTGCCCTGGTTGGTCATGCCCTGCCTTTACCCAGTGCTACCCTGGACCTGCTCCACCCTGCCCTGGCTCTGCCCTGCCTTTGGCCCCGCCCTGACCCCGCCTTGGCCCTCACACTGGCCCTAGTGCAAACCTGGTCCTTGCTCTGGCCTTGGCCCGGCATTGACCACTGCTCCTGACCCTGGTCGTGCCATGGCCCTGGCCCTGCCAATGATCCTGACAGTCCTGGCCCTGGGCCTGTCTTGGCCCTGTCCTGGCCCTGGCCCTGGCCTGACCCTGGCCCTGAAGTGGATTTGAAGGGATCCTGTCCCTGATTTAATCTTCCTCTGCCTTCGCCCGTCCCTCTCCTGGCCGTACCATGGCCCTGCCCCTTCCCTGGCTCTGCCCTGGTCTTGTCCTTACCCTGAGTGAGAACTTGACCCTGCCCCAGCCTTGTCCCAGACCTGGCCATGGCCCTGCCCCTGCCCTGGGCCGGCACTGGCACTGGCATGGACCCTGGACCTGGCTCTTGGCTACTTAAGGCCATACCCTGACGCAGCCCTCCTCCTGACCCTGTCCTGGCCCTAATTTGCCCTGGCCCTACCCTGGCATGCTATTCTGGCCCCACCCCTGACCCTGTCTCTGTCCTGGCTCTAACCAAGTTGCTTGTCCTGTCTTGGCTGTGTTCCTGACATTGCCCTTTCCTGGTCCTGGCCCTGGGCCTGCCCTGTCCCTGCTCTGGCCCTGGTCTGAACCCTGACCCTGCAATGGACCTGCCTTTACCTGCCTAGAGCCTGCATCTGGCCCTACCTCTGCCCTGGCCGTACCGTTGCCCTGGCCTGGACTCTGATCCTGGTCCTTGTCCTGCTCCAGCTGTGGCCCTGGCCCGGCCCTGCCTGTACCCTGTTCTATCCTGGGCTGGCCCTGCCATGGCCTGGTTTTGCTATTGCCCCGCCCTAGCCTGCCTTGCTTGTGCCCTATATCTGCCCTGGCCTTTGCTCTTGTCTTGGCTCTAGCACTGACTCAGCCCTGTCACTGCCCTGGCCTTGCCTTGGCATTTGCCCTACTCTCTCTAATGCCTAGCTCTGGTCCTGCCCTGCTCTGCTCTTTTTCTGTCCTGGCACAGCCCTGGCCCTGGCCCTGCCGTATCCCTGGCCGTGGTCCTGCCCTTATACAGTCCTGACCCTTCCACTCCCCTGGTTTTGACCTGGACCTTGGCCATACAGTGACCCTGTCTTTACCCTTTCCTGGCCCTGCCAAGGACTCGTCCTGGTTCTGTCATGGCCCTGGTGTTTTCTTGGATTTGGATGTGTCCTGTCCCTTATTTGCCCCGGCCCTTCTCTGGCTCTGCCCTTCCACTTCTCTAGGGTAGGGACAGGGTCAGGATCAGGCCGGGGCAAGGTCAGGACCAGGGTAGGGCCTTGGTAAGGCCTGAAGATGGGAAGGGCCAGGGCAGCGGCAGGGCCAGGGAAGGGTCAGGGCCAGGGATATGGTGAGACTGGGGGCAGAGCCAGCGCTAGGGGTGTGCCAGGGCAGAGCAGGTGAGATTACATTAGGCTATTATTTACAAATTTTGTTTTATATTTTTAAGGTAACTATAGTATAATAATAATATCTGTATTATGTTGTTTGTAATAGCAGTAGTATTTGTAGTAAATCATTACTAAATTTTAACTTATACTTTCTTTGCTTTCGGTAGTGTTCTATGAGTATAATTTTATAAATACGTATATTTGTGAGGCATCGATTCTCACAATTACTCTCTGTGCTAGGTACTTATGGCATCCCCATTTTCCTAACATAGGAAACAGACCTAACGAGGTTAAGTACTTGGCCAGATTACTCCCAGCACTTTGGGAGGCCAAGGCAGGGGGATGGCTTGAGCTCGGGAGATTGGGACCAGCCTGGACAACACTGTGAAACCCCATCTCTACTAAAAATGCACAAAAATCGCTTATTAAAGTTTCTTGTATCATTCTGGTTACAAAACACTGGTCAAATACACAGGGCATGGTTTGGGCAGGGCCGGGGACAAGGTCAGGCCAGGAAAGGGCCAGGGCCAAGGCAGGGCCAGAGCTAGACTTGGAGGTGTCCTGGCCCTGATTTGCCCTGCCCCAACGTTGGCCCAGCCCTGCTCTGGCACTTCCTGCCATGCCCTGTCCCTGGCCTGAGCATTGGCCCTGGCCCTGTCCTGCTTCTGGCCCTGTCCTGGAGTTGACCAGGCGTTGCCATGGCCCAGTCCTGCCATCGCCTTGCCCCCTGTCCTGGTGTTGCCGTGGCCCTGCCTTGGCCCTAGCTCTGCCTCAACCCTCGACCTGCCCTGACCCTGCTCAGCCCTGGAACTACCCTGACTCTGCCTTGGCGCTGGTCCTCTCCTCTCTATGGCCTGGCTCTGGCCCTGCCTTGTACATGCTCTGACCTGCATGTCCCAACCTGGGTCCAGCCCTGGTCCTACCGTGTTCCTGGCCTGGCTGTACCCTTGTTCTCGCCCTGACCCTGCCCTGGCCCTCTTCTGGCCCTTCCTTGGTCCTGCTCTGCCCTTCCATGTCCTGGCCTTGCCCTCACCCTGCACTGGCCCTGCACTGGTCCTGCTCAGCCCTGATACTGCCTTGACCCCGACCCTGCCTTCTCCCCAGCCTTGTCCTTGCCCTGCCCTGGCCTGACCCTGGGCCTGCCATGTCCATGACATGGCCCTGGACCTGCCTTGCCATTCTCTGTCCTGGTCCTGTATTGTCCCCACCATGCTCTGGTCCAGCCCTTGCCCTGGCCCTGTTGCCAGTACTGCTACTACTATAGCCCTGCTCTGTATTTGGCCATGCCCTGTGTTACCGTACCCCTGCCCTGCGTTGGCCCTGGCCCTACCCTGGCCTCCTCTTATCCAGGCCTGTCCCTACCCTGGCCTTTTCCACCCTGGCCTTTTCCACCCTGGCCTTTTCCACCCTGGCCTTTTCTACCCTGGCCTTACCGTTCCCTGGCCTTGTCCTGCCCTGGCCCTGTGCTGTCTTAGTCCTGCCCTGGCCCTACCCTCACCCTACCCTGACCCTGCCCTACCCTGGCCTTGCCCTGCCATGACCTTGCCTTTGGCATGCCCTGGCTCTGGTTCTGCCCTGGCCCTGCCCTTGCCCTGGACCTTCCCTGGCCATGTTTTTTCCCTGGTCCTTCTCTGGCCTTGCCCTGGCCCCTTTCTGGTCCTGCCGTGTTTCTGGCCTGCCCTGTCCATGTCCCAGACCTGGCTCTGGTCCTGGACTTACCTGTCCCTGCCCTGCCATACGCTGACCCATTCCTTGCTCTACACTGAACCTGGCCTGCCTTGGCCATGTGCTACCCTTGCCCTTCCCTGACCCTCTGCTGGCCCTGGCCCTGCCGTGGGCCTGGCCCTGCCATGTCCCTGCCCCAGCCCTGGTTCTGCTGTGCTTTGGTCCCTGGCCTTGGTCCTGACTTGTCGCTGGCTGTGACCCTGCCCCTGGTTTTTCTTTGGCCGTGACCCTGTCCCCGTTCTGTCCTAGTCCTGGCCCTGTCCCAGTTCTGGTCCTGCCCTGGCCCAGCCCTGACTGGTCACTGCACTACCTTGGCCCTGCCCTGCCCAACGCTGCCCATGCCGGCGCCCTGACTTAGCCATGCCCATGGCCCTGCCCCGGGTCCTGCCATTGTCCTTACCCTGCCACTGGTCCTGCCATATCCCTGACCCTGACTTGGCCCTGGTCCTCATCTGGCTCTGGTCCTGCCCTGCTTCTGGCCCTGCCCTGGCACTACCTTGGCCCTGGCCCTGCCAAGGCTCCCACTTTCCCTGGCCTTTCCTTGACCTTGTGCTACCCTGGCCCTGCCATGCCATGGCCCTGCCTCTGCCTTGGCCCTGCTCTGGGCATGGCCTTGGCATTTGGCCTGGCCCTGCCCTCCCTGCCCTGGACCTGCCCTACCACTACCTGGCCTGTCCCAGCCCTGCCCTGGCCCCCTCCTGGCTCTGTCTTGGCCCTGTGCTACCCTGTCACCCTGTCCCTGCCCTGTCCTGGCCCTGCCCTTGCACTGGCCTTTCCCTGGCCCAGGCCCTGGATTAACAAAGCTGTACAATCATCAATCACCACTGATTCTGTGCAGAACATTTTCATCTTCCCAAAAAGAAACCTGTTAGTAGTCACTCCCCGTCCCTCTCCCCTCGCAGCCCTTGGCAACCACTATTGTAATTTTTTGTCTCTGTGGATTTGCTTACTCTCAACTAGACATTTCGTATAAATGGAAACATTCACATGCCTTTTGTCTGGCATGTACCAAGATTTTTGAAGTATACTTTTTAATTTTTGTCTGATGTTTTCTAGATTTTAAAATTTAGATTTTTTAATCTTTCTGGATTTAGTTTTTCTTGTTTTTGGGTTTTTTTTTTTTTTTTTTTTTGAGACACAGTTCTTGTTGTTCAGGCTAGAGTGCAATGGCGTGATCTTGGCTCACTGCAACATCTGCCTTTGAGGTTCAAGCAGTTCCCCTGCCTCGGTCTCCCTGATTTATCCTGGCTCTGCCTTGGCCTGTGCCCGCCCTAGCCCTACCATGGCCCTGTCCCTCCCCTGGCTCTGCCCTAGTCCTGTGCTGACCCTGACCCAGACCTTGGCCCTGCCCCAGCCTTGTCCTAGACCTGGCCATGGCCCTGCCCCTGCCCTGGACCGGCGCTGGCACTGGCATGGACCCTGGCCCTTGCCCTGGCCCTTTGCTAGTTAAGGCCATACCCTGGCCCAGCCCTGGTCCTGATGCTGTCTTGGCCCTAATTTGCCCTGGCCCTACCCTGACCCTGCTATTCTGGCCCTGGCCCTGGCCCTGTCCTGGCCCTAGCCCCATTGCTGGTCCTGCCATGGCCCTTGTCTTGACATTGCCCTTTCCTGGTCCTGGCCCTGGCACTGCCCCAGCTCTGGCCCTGGTCTGAACCCTGGCCCTGCAGTGGACCTGCATGTAATCCCTAATAGCTGGGATTGCTGGCATGTGCCACCATGCCTGGCTAATTTTGTATTTATAGTAGAGATGGGGTTTCTCCATGATGGTAAAGCTGGTCTTGAACTCCCACCCTCAGGTGATCCACCTGCCTTGGCCTCCCAAGTGCTGGGATTACAAGTGTGAGCCACCATGCCTGGCTAAAAAATGTGTTTTAAAAAATGTATTACAAAAAAGAAAAAAAAATGTAGCTAGATGTGGTGGCAGGCACCTGTGATCCCAGCTACTCGGAGGCTGAGGCAGGGAGAATTGCTTGAACCCGGGAGGTGGAGGTTGCAGTGAGCTGAGATCATGCCACTGCACTCTAGACTGGGCAACAGAGCGAGACTCCATCTCAAAAAAAAAAAAAAAGCTTATCATAGGGTTAAACTTTGGAAAGGATTTTCCATAAGAATCTTAACATAAAGATTCTTGAATGACATAATGTACAAGGTCTTTGATAGCTATGCGACCCAAAGCACAAAGATGTTTTACTAGTCTTGTTGGTGTCTCAGATTGGCTCTCGGTAAGTAATCGGGACATACTGTGAAATTTTAATTCTGTATAGACAGTTCAACTTAACAGGTTCGAGTGATACAGTCCATATAGATGACTTTCTTCTGGTCTGGCTTAACATAAACCTTGAAAAATCTGATAGAGTAAATATTTAATATATCCTCAGTTCTTAACCACACTTCTTCCCCTTTTAGACAGCATCACAGGCAGGACACCCTTCCAATGGTACACACAATATTATGTACAGTTCTCACACAAGAAAGCACATAATCTCAGTGAGAATGATGTTCTCACAAGGTCAGTGATACTCAGTGTGCACAGTTGTCCGAGTGTAGTATGAAACCAAATCATTGGCAAGAACCCCAGTCTGATTATTAATAATAAGAATCTACTTGTGACACAGCTTTTCTTTGTTGAAACAAAATATTGTTTTGACATCATGGTTGAAACATTGGTCTTAGGCCAACACTCTCTTTTATCTGTTGTTGTTGCCTAGCCTTTGAGCGGTATTTTATGTAGGGCAAAAGGCTCCTTCCTGTCTCTTTGGTCAAAGCAAAGGAGGAGTACAGATGACTGAGAGAATGATCACGCTGCTGTGCCCACCTGTGAGATAGCCCTTGTTCCTGGGTTGCGAGATATTTTATGGTCAGGGTGCAGTAGAAAGAGCACACAGGTAGCAGTAAAGAGAGGTTACCCTGACTGCAGCTCTGCCTCTAACTTCCTGAGTAACCTCAGGCTAGTCGCACAGTGACTGCTCCCCACATTCCGTTTTGTAAGCTCCAATGATCGAATCAGACAGTAGCCTTTAAGTTTCTTCTGAACTTTGATACTCAACAATGCCAATGATGTTGGCAGCATGAGCTTCATAGATTATGGGCCTAGTGAAACATGAAAATACATGGCTCCTTGTTCAAAAATTAAGAATTTCAAGATGCAACAGCAGAGCATTGTAAACCAAGTGCACAACCCCTCTGAGACCAGGGCTCTCTGCAACTGCCCAGTCATAACCCTTGAAGACAGCCTGGTGTCAGCTTCCCATTACAAAGCTGATTTGTCACTCAGGGCTCAGAAGTTGGATCTTCCAGGCTGAAAGTGGGAGGAGAGCACATGCTATGCTAGTGACAGCCAGAGATAATACAAAGAGGACTTAACAAGGGCCCAGGCACAACACACATTGTTACACAGAAGAAAAGAGGGCCACCTATGGACTCAACACAAAAATGACCCTCTGTCCACATCTCTTCTCCAGGTTTCAGTCATGGTAAGGACTGTCCCAGATTTCAGAGCCTTCAAAGAAGATCTTAACTCTGAAATCTGGGCAAAGTCTGGGGATAGCAGTTTGTGTGCCACCTCACTCTCTTGTCTCTTTCTCTCTGAATTAACATCTTTTATTAGGAAGCCCAGCAGAATACAGTCAAGAAGCATATAGGTGACTGCCATTCCCCTCTTGCTGAAATCGCAGCCACTTAGGATAAGCGTGATGGTGATCAGTGGTGGCTCAGGCCTTGAACATGTGAGAATAGACTGTGTTGTCAAGGCACTGATGCAACACACTTCTGCCTGACTTGGTGCATTTTCTCAGGTCTCAGCACTCACAGCGGATGCTCATAATCCTACACACAATCCCCAGATGTCAATGAGGATCACTGGCCAGCCATACCTCAGTGCATGGGGGGTAGTAGGGATATCCACTAAGGCCCTACCTTCCACCACCCAAATGCTTCCGATCAGAGGGTTGAGCTTGGGTAATTTTGGGATGCGTGACAGGATGGTGTCAGCAGACTGGCCAAATCCACATTCAGTATTTCCCATCATGAGATCTTTGGTGTCAGTTGACATTAAAGACTGAGAGTGGTGAAAAAACACCTCTGGTGAATCACTTTCCAATAGGCTGAGAATGCAGCTTTCAAATCACTTCCATTACTTGGCTTAAAGAAAATGGAAAGCTAAGTGAAAGACAGAACACAGGGCTGATGGTCAGAGGACCTAAGATCCCGCTCTCAATTCCCACTTACAGACTGAATGACCAAAGGGAAGTCATTTGCCCTCGTGTATGTCTGCTTTCCCATTGAAACATGGCAACAAACTACTTCCTTCGTTGCGACCCTGTGACCAGAAAATGAGGCATCCTATAAAATACACATTTAAATATAAAATCACTGCCAGGTGTGGTGGCTCACACCAGTAATCCCAGCACTTTGGGAGGCCAAAGCGGGTGGATCACCTGAGGTCAAGAATTTGAGACGAGCCTGGCCAACATGATGAAACCCCATCTCTACTAAAAACACAAAAAATTAGCTGGGCATGGTGGTGAGTACCTGTAATCCCAGGTACTCAGGAGGCTGAAGCAGGAGAATCGCTTGAACCTGGGAGGTGGAGGTTGCAGTGAGCTGAGATCCTGCCGCTCTACTCCAGCCTGGGTGACAGAGAGAGACTCCGTCTCAAAATAAATAAATAAAAATAAAATCACTCTGCAACTAGTGGGTACAAGGGTACAACCTGAGTTTCTTTTTTTTTTGTATGTGTATGTCTGTTGCCCAGGCCATCGCCCAGGCTGGTGTAATCTCGGCTATCGGAGTAGATAGGATTATAGGATTCCATCGCCATACCCGGCTAATTTTTGTATTTTCAGTAGAGACAGGGTTTCGCCATGTTGGCCAGGCTGATCTTGAACTCCTGACCTCAAGTTATCCACCCACCTCAGCCTCATGGGTTTAGAGGTGTGAGCCACCATATGTCCCCATCATATTCTATTATTGGGCAAAACAAAATGTAAACCACGTACTCAAAACAGCAAATATTGTGGGTGACAGCGACACTGGTATTCAGAAAGATGAAGAAGTGTAATTAAGAAACCAGACAAAGAAGTAAACATGCCATGTAACTTTCAAAAGACCAGCCACATTGTGTTTATTTTAATATTGTTTAATGGTAACACCTAATAAAGAGAGCGTCATGATGGTATGAACTAAATTTTCAGTCATAATGAGTGCTACAAAACTTAACCTCCCAAGTTTAAATAGGCTACAATGTCTTGGGAAAAATGCAAGAAGAATTACTGATAAAGGTGACGGTTTTTCACACCTGAAAATAATGTTTTTCTTCCAGCCTATCTTGATCAACAACCAGCAGCAACATATTGCAGTGGCATGTGCTTGTCACTACATGCCTAACTTACTATAGACTGAGGATCATGGAGATTTTGAACGTAACTTCCCACATGACAGGAGATTAAATAGGCCACATTGGAAGAAGGCAAGAAGAAGCTAGGTCTCTGGAGTACCAAAAGTAAACTTCAGCCAGTTCTAGAAGCAGAAAAACAGCAGAAAATATACTTTCAGATGGGCTACTTTCTCAATAGTTCTTGCTTGCAAGAGCTCTAGGGAAAGTATGAGTTACTGGGTAAGAATGTGATAGAAAAGGGGCCAGCCTTGGGAAAATATGCAATGGAAGAAAACCAGTGTCTCCTCATTTACAACTGTCTTTCTCCTCTTCCTTTGTAATGCTTCCTTTCTTGGGCTATTCCTTCCCCTAGAATACCCTGCCTATCACCCCATGAGAACCTGCTCTTGAGATGGCATTTCTAATACCTATAATGAGATGTTAGATCAATGCCTTATCTCTCAGTGCGTGTATATACATATTAAGCTTTCTGTCTATGCTGTGCTTTCTCATGCAGGGATATCAGACATTAATGAACCAGTTAAGAAGATACTGGGATGCAGAAGAACTTTCCCAGTGTCCCCGGAGCCATTCTACACAACATCCTACACCATGGCTTTGGATCTGCTGTGCTTCGTTTCTTTACTTGTGAAAACAGAGTAACAGTAGCACCTGCCTCACAGGATGGTTCTGAAGATTAGAGGGTTCTTTCATGCAGAGCTCTAGAGCAGCTTGAATGGTATTGGTATATAGAAATACTACTAATTTTTGTACATTGACTTTGTATCCTGAAACTTTACTGAATTCATTTATGAGTTCTGGGAGTCTTTGGGAAGAAACTATGGGGTTTTCCAGTTATAAAACCATATTACCAGCAAAGAGAGAAATTTGACGATTTCTTTTCATATTTGGAAGCCTTTTATTTCTTTCTCTTGCCTGATTGCTTTGGCTAGAACTTTCAGTACTCTCTTGAATAGAAGTATATATAGAGAGAATCCTCATCTTGTTCCTGTTCTTAAGGGAAGTGCTTCCAGTTTTTGCCCATTCGGTATTGTGTTAACTGTGGTTTTGTCATAGATGGTTCTTATTATTTTGAGGTACATTCTCTTTGATGCTTAGTTTGTTGAGGGTATTTATCATAAAGGAAGATTGGATTTTATTGAAAGCCTTTTCTGCATTGACTGAAATTATCATATAATTTTCATTTTTAATTCTGTTTATGTGTTCAATTATATATATTGATTTGCATGTTGAACCAACTTTGAATCCCAGGAATGAAGCCTTCTTGATTGTGGTAAATGAACTTTTTGATGTGCTGCTGAATTCAGTTTGCTATTATTTTGTTGAGAATTTTTGCATCTATATTCATCAGAGATATTGGTCTGTAGTTGTCTTTTTTTGTTGTTGTATCTTTGCTAGATTTTGGCATTAGGATGATGCTGGCTCCATAGAATGAGTTAGGGAGGTATCCCTCCTCTTCAATTTTTTTGGAATAGTTTCAGTAGAATTGTTACAGCTCCTTGTACATCTGGTAGAATTCATTGTGAATCCATCTGGTCCAGGGCTTATTCATTGGTAGGTTTTTTACTACTGATTCAGTTTTAGAACTTGTTATTTGTCTGTTCAGGATTTCAAGTTCATTCTGATTTAATCGTGGGAGGTTGTTTGTTTCCCAGAATTTATTGATTTCCTCTAGGTTTTCTAGTTTTTGTGCATGGAGGTGTTCATAATAGTCTCTGCGGATGTTTTGTTTTTCTTGGGTTTGGTTATAATGCCACTTTTGTCATTTTTGTTTATGTTTATTTGGATCTTTTCTCTTTGTTTTTCTTTGTTAATCTAGCTAGCATTCTATTGATCTTGTTTATCTTTTCAAAGGAACTAACTTTTGTTTCTATTGATCCTTTGTATGGATTTTTGGGTTACAGTTTCATTTAGCTCTGCTCTGATTTTCCTTCTTTTCTTGTGCTAGCTTTGGACTTTGTTGGTTGTTGGTTTGTTCTTGTTTTCCTAGTTTTTTGCTTAGGTGTGAGGTTAGATCACTAATTTGAAATCTTTCTAACTTCTTGATGTAAGTGTTTAGTGGTATACACTTTCCTCTTTATACTGCCTTTGCTTCATCCTAGAGATTTTGGGATATTGTGTCTCTGTTTTCATTTATTTCAAAGATTTTTTTTTATTTTACCTTAATTTTGTATTTTAGTGAAAGATGCATATGTGGAAGAAGAGGCTTGCTAAGGGAGATGTAATGTCATAGGAGACCATTTATTTTTAAGATCAAAGGTCACATGTTTGATTGTAGCATTTGTTATAGATGTTTGATTGGGAAAGAAGCCAGGGTGACGATTTAGGAGAAAAGAAGTAATAGAGTAGAATTAAAGTCTCTGAGACTTTGGGGGAAATTTTAGAACACAGCCTGGGAATGGGCCATGGTTAGAGAGAGTAACAGCACTTCCTTTGAGATTGAAGGGGCTAAAAATGGATAAGTTTGGTAGAGATTGGTTATCTATGGTCTTTTGGGGGAGTTGATGGAGGACAGAAAGTGGATAACTAGGTATTGAGGGAGTTCATACATTGTTATGAATATGTATCAGAGAATTATAGAATATGAAACTGTAGCATTGAAAAAGACTTTGAAAGTTGTTGAAGATTGGGATATTGGTACCAATTCTTCATTTCCTGTGACAGTATATTGATACCATTTGCTGTGTAGTATTATCGTGCTTTTCTATTGGGGATAGAATGTAGATCTTTGAAAATGGGCTTTGCCATGTGACTTGCATTGGACATTGAGATGCTAGAAGATATGATGTGAGCAGGAGCCTTATATGTGCTTGTGTTTGGCTTCATCACCACGACTCGGACATTCCATGAACAGCCACCACCTTTTCATTCTGGACTCCAGAATGAACATACACAAAGCAGAACTTATTTCAACCCAAAGGTGTGGATCCCAATGAATACCCTTTAAGGAGATGTACCAAACAAATATGGGCATATAGGGAAGGCAGAGGTGGAGGTCATTTTCAGCTGGCAAGCAAGCTCATGAAGATTTAGAAGCCATTGAATTGACCAGACTCAGTGTTCCTCTGTCTAGTCACTAGATCCATAAATGTTAAAAGGTAGTGGTGGTCGTGACAGCAATTCTAACTCTCTGATCTCTGGATTGTAGTTATGATGGAAGTTCTTCAAATTGGCTAAGTGGCGGCTTCTGGACTTGTTGCACATTATTCTTCCTTCCACCATTTCTGTCTGCACTAAATTCTCTGTTTTAAATCTTTTTCTGCTTTAAATGTCTACAGTGAGTTCTGTTTCCTACATTGAACCCTGACTGACTCACTCTGTAAACCTTCCTCCTTCCATTTATTTTTGGTGTATGCCAATTTCAGTGCTACCCATAGTGTGGTCTCTGGTTGGCCAACTGTTTGAAACCAGTTTGCATCAGGGTGTAAATTAATTTAGCCATTAAGCATGCTTTTCAATTCATCTGATTTATGTATTTGTTTATTTATTTTGATAGCAAGACTTGCTCATAGAAGAAAGTAGTGTGTTAGTTTCTATTCCATCACAGGTTCCTGATCTCATTGTGAATGGGTACTTGGAGCATCACTGGCTTACTCAAAGGTCACACAGAGTCCACATATTCTGTATTTTCTTCCTCTAGGCATTAAAATGGCTTCTTCTTATTTTGTTTTTGTAGATATTTCAGTTTTATCCCAGGGAGCACGTGTGTCCTGGCATTGGATTACCTCTCTGTAATGAAAATTATTTTTAAAAATTATGTGACTTTTTAGAAGTCATTTTTCCTTCTTATTTTAAAATAATTTTTAAGTAATTACTTCTTCCATTAACAAAGAAATGCATACCCATGATAAAAGTTCCAGCACTTTCATTAAAGTTTAAGCACAGAATAATATAATATAAAAAGAAAAAATTTATCTACCTCCCCAATTTCTTAATCAAATTATCTACGGTAACCATTAACAGTATTTTTATATAAAAAGCTGTTTGTTTCAGTGGAAATAGTCCTCGCCAACCTCAGTTAAGCTTCACAACTACAGTTGTGCCTTTACTTTCCTCACCCAACATAGACAATGTGAATTTTTTAATTGCATGTCATTGAGATTTTTATCACAATGACCTTTATATGAACCAAAGCACCAAGTAGACTTGGTCTCTACACTATTGCCTCAGGATAGGGATGTAATTTTAACATCAGTTTTCGATCATATTAGAAATATCTATCTCAGCAAGGCAAATGACACTTATTTCGTTCAAATGTTTAAACAATTCCCATTATGAGTAAGATATTGGAATTGGGGACCTAGATATTCAAATTTCTGTTTGAAATGTTAGCATGGTTAGACTTGCAACATAAATTATTTTAGCTACTTTTGTCCTTCTATTCTAAACAATGACAAAGTTTATTTCCATGCAAAAGACAATACAATTCCGATGATTTCCCTTAATAACTTAAAAATTGATTTAACAAATTTACATACTATTTCTTTTTGTTGTTTTTCTCAATTGAGAAGATACATTTCGATCTTCAGATGTGTGTTTTAAGTTAATTGTCTTGGTTTGGGTAATCGTAGTGGAACATCAACTTTAAATGTGTGGTCAAAATCATAGGGACTACCAAAGTAATCATGCACAATATTACTTCTATAGGTTTGGGAAAAATGGACAGAATTTTCTGAGCTCACCACTTGTCAGCACAGAATGCTTTAAAACAACATAAAGCAAAATGTTGCCAAGTATTTCAATAAAAAATAACCTAAAGTAATCAGGGGGAAAATATCTGCTTATGTAAAATACAATGTGGAGAATGCCTACCCTTTGAGAGTTCTTAAAGATTCCACCTTCATAATTTATATGATATTAAACACTGATGTGCTACGTAAATTGATTTGACTGCTATCCTTTTTCATTCAAAGATGCCCTGTTGAATTCTCTTTTGGCCCTTAGAAATGCCGCGCTGAAGAGACTTCAAGGTTTTAATGGAAATGCCATTTCCCGTAAGAAAATTGAATTTTAAATCTAACTATCCTACTTACTAAGTACAAGATATTGGGCAAGTTACTTTACTTTTAAATGCTTCACCTTTTTTCTCTGTAGAATTTTGGGTTGAAATGCCCATCACTAAGGGCTATTATAAAAGTGAGATTGAATGATGGTATAAAGCCAAGAGGATGATGCCTCTTCCATAGTAGTTGCTTAGTTAAGTGTGAACTCTCCTCTTCCTCCTCTGTCTTTGGCCTTGGAGATTAGCTGAGATGCTAAAGAGAGAAGTCCTATTTTATTAATATGTATGTACTGGATAGTGAAGATAAATATCTCAGAGGTGAAGAGGCCTCAGGTTACAAAATCTGTGTTTGTGTTTTAACAATTAGTGGTGATGAACATGTTCTTTCAGTCCTGTTGGTGTATGTATGTTACATCACATTTGGAGAAAACATTAGAAGTCCAGATTTGCATGAGAATCCTGACTTAACTGACACTCTTGCACTCTCCATGATAGGCCCTGATCACAGGGTCCTTTGTTACATGTCAAAGGTGGATTTTTTAAAAAATACCTCTATCGAGGCATCATTTATTTCACAAAAGTTACCCACTTTAAAAAATGATTCAATTATTTTTAGCATATTTATAAAACTATCATTGAAATCAGTGTTAGAACATTTCTACCACTCCCAAAATCTTCCTTGTACCTATTTGCAGTCAGTACCTGTTCTCACATCCAGCCCCAGGATAACACTAATCTATTTTATGTCTTTTTAGATTTACCTTTTTCAGAGGTTAATTTTTCTGGAGGCTTTATTCACTTGGATTCACATTGGTTGGAAGAATGCATGAGACCAGATTTGTTGGTAGTACTGACACAGTAATTGCTGTTGGCTTCCTGGTGATGGAAATGAGCTTCTTTGCAGCTGCTCTGGGAGCTCCCAGTCTTATTGATGAGAAATAGTACCAGAAACCAACTAGCCTGGGACCTGTATCAGTCAGGGTCCAGGCAGGAAACAGAAACCACTGCAATCATTTTAACAGAAAGAATTTAATATAAACAGTTGCCAAAGGGTATCGAATAATTGAAAGATAAACAGAGAGAATTAAAGTATTATAGAAGGGTACAACAGCAGGAATTAACTACCAGCTCCTGGGTTGAGAAACAAAGGCAAATAAAGGAATTATCACAATTTAGAAGTTTGGAGGAGGGTATCTCTGGGGTTGGGACCCATGAACTTGAGGGGATGGAAACAGACAATTGGCGCTGATGCCCCTTAGTGAATGCAAGCTAGATTTAACTGAATTCAAATTCTGCTATTGGAACAACAACTGCTTCTGATTGAACTGAAGCAGTTAACTGCAAGCTAGATTTAACTGAATTCAAATTCTGCTACTGGAACAACAACTGCTTCTGAAGTCATTGTTAAGATGATGCTTATAGTAACGGAAACCGAAAGGAAACAGACCTCAGTGAACATCTTTCTTTTCCTCTGGCAGAATTTAACGGGGAGCAGAGGGCAAAGCAGAAAGGTGGTTCACAGAGCCTGAGATTGATCATAATATTGAAAGACACAGTCCTACAGGCTATATTCCCAAATGTTGAAATCCCAAAGATCAAAATCTCTAAAGTTTAAAATTCCTGGTGTCTAAAATCCTGATAATCACAGTCACAAGACAGTTGCATCATGTTAGGCGGAGCTATTACCTTGTTACCGTCCTTACACAGAAGAAAATAGATTTCAATTGAATCCCCAAGCCATAATGACAGATTTGGAACTAGGAATGACCAAGGCTGCTAAAAGAGAATGTGAAAGTATTACCAGTAAGGTGTGTTTTTTCCATTGAGCCCAAAGCATTTGGCAGAAAATTCAGACGAGTTGATTGACCATGATGTACAGCAATGACAAAAACTTCAGTTTAAAAAAATGCATCATTTGCCCGCATTGACATTCCTTTCAGCACATGACATTTCAGGAACTTTTAATAAATTAAAGCCACATTTGTTGAGGAAGCCAGCAAAGCTACTGGCTGGTTCAAAAATAATTATATGCATGGTAGGATAAGAAGACACTTATACAGTGGTGTTACTATTTGATCACTAGTATTATTTCTGCCAAATTGGTCTATGTATAAACACATGTAGAATGGATTTCTACATACCCAAAACAACATAGAAGCATGACACTGAAGGTAGGAAGATTTAATAGGGAATGCCTGTTTTGGTGTATATGGAATCATAGAAGAATTTTGAAAAGAGCAGCACCATGTAGAAAATGAATATTCTCTGAGGAAGGCCAAGTCCTAAAAGAAAAAAAGCAGTTGTTCATTGTGATACAAGACTTCAATGTATATTTAATGATCATGAAATCCAGCCATCCCTTAGTGAACTATCTCCCTGCAATTGCCCATAATTTTTCCCTGTAATACACTATTTCATATGTCAGATTTCCTTTTTAGTTTTTCCTTTTCTTTTTCTCACTATTTTAAATTTTCAAAATATATCTTACAATTTGCTATGCTACATATTTTATCTTGCATTATTTTCAATACTGGAAATATAAATTATGTAAGGACTTTTAGAGAGTTCTAATTTGTTTTATGCATTTTTTTTTTTTTTTTGCAAATTTGACTTCATGAAAGTGCTTTATCACAATGTGACTTTGTTTGCAAGCTTTGTGTATGTATGTAAAAATGTTGGAACTTTCTCAATAAAGATATGTCCATACATCTGCATTTGTGTAAGATACAATTTCTCAAAATCTTGGCTCTTCAGACAACTGCATATGTGGCGGTGATTCATCACAACTTTTACTCCATCTGATCAGAAGACTTGGGTTTTTAGTCATGGTATTTCAGATGACTGTAACTCTAAAGCTGGGTATACACACTACCAACTATAGTGATACGTGTTTATACATTTCAATTTTTGACTCATTTCTTTGTGAGTACAGTTCACCTGCTCATAACAGTCATACCCATGTGACTGTCATTGGTATACCTGAGTGCTTATGCTTGCAAAAATATGTATGTTATTTTGACTACTTTATTGTGTAAAGTGATCTATGAAGTGTTTTGTCATGTTTTTATATGTTTCTCAAATCCCCTTTAAAATGCAAATATCTTTTAAATAATTTTAAAATTATTTTCCCAGAATTATATTTTTGGACTTGTGATCTTTCAGATTTTTGACATTTGAGATTATGGTGTTTGGGAATTGTGTCCTTCAGGATTATCAGCAGCTCCTAAAATCCACCATTCAGCCCATTACAATGTTCTATAGAGCTGATTCTTTAACCTATGGACCTCCAGTTGCAGTTTCCCACTAGTACCTTGATACAAATCATATCTCACAGAATTAATATAAAATAAAAACTGATTTATATTTTTCAAATATTTTAACTAAACATGCATAATTAGATATGTCATGGGCCAAAGTTGGCTGAGTTAATAATTCTTGAACAAGGTAAATGAGTTTGCATTTGAGTCAATGTTGAGATTGTACACCTATTATTCTGAATAAATGGTTATAAAAATGATGGAGAGTAGCAATTATAAAAATTATCTTTTCTCCTGGAAAATGGAGTTTGTATCTGTAACAAATCCATTTAAAAATAATTTGTTCAGATTTCCTTTCCTCTCTATTTATGCATTCTTCTGTCTCCATTCACCATTTATGTCATATTCCAACACAATTATAAAAATTATCAATGTATTACAGTTATTGTGCTAAGCATTAACGAATGAGATATTTTAGTCATTATTTTACAATTCAGGAAATCAAGAGTTAGGAACTATAAATAATTTTCACTGAGTGACATACTTTAAAACGCAAAGTTGATTCTAAAATTTAGGTTTGTCTGATTTCAAAGCCTGTATATTCCATGCTAATAAATTTTACTTTAAAATTAAAATTTAATTTTATTATTGTCTTTTAGAGACCAGGTCTTGCTCTGTTGCCAAGGCTGGAGTGCAGTGGTGCAATTATAGCTCACCAGCAATCTTGAACTCCTGGATTCAAGTGATCTGCCCACCTCATCCTCCCTAGTAGCTGGTACTACAGGTGAATGCCACCACACCAGAGTAATTCAAATTGTTTTTGTTTTTGTAGAAACAGGATCTCACTGGTCTTAAACTCCTGGTCTCAAGCAATCCTGCCACTGCCTACCAATGCACTGGAATCACAGATGTGAGCCATAGTGCCCAGCCCATACTATTTTTATGTTTATATTCTACATCTTGTTTATGAAGTTCCAGACATTGGTATACTTCAGTAATTCAATGTCTCAGTTTTCCACAGATGCAGGCATTGAGAATCAAAATATACAGTTTTCACCTATTTAAAATTCATGCTTTGCTTGATAGATTTTTTATTTAATCTTTCATCCAAAAATGCCAACTTGGAATCATCTTTTTTTCATCTGAGTTCAAAATTTCCTTGATATTCAAGGTTTCCACAAGCTCCTCCTTGAGCTATCCTTAACAATCCAAAGGAACAATACACATTTGCTACCTCCTCATTAATAATTACCTATTCAAAGGCATTGTATTGATGAGTTTGGGTGATACATCCCTGTGTATGGTGTGAGAGACCGTGGTTCCTCTTTAACATAGTATCTTTTCTGAGGGAAGATAAAATGGATTATCTATCTCTAGGCTGTTTGGAAAGTTCATTATTTTTCTAAACTCTGAGTAAATTAAAACTCAGATTTTCCACAATTACTTGTCCTCACATGTTTTCTATAAACAAACTTCATTTATAATGCATCTTCCTGGATGGATGGACAATATAAACACCAACACTGTTTCACCAATGTTTTCAATCATCCTAATGCCTAACAGAGTGATCAATAAATATTTGTTGAGTAGGCATGTACATGAATAAATTATTTTCCCCTCTGTCAATTTGAAAAAAAAAATCATTTAATCTAGTAATACCTTACCTATCTGTTGTCTTGCTGGGAATATTGAAACTCAAAAATCTAAAACTAAATTTACTGCATGTGTTTGTTTAGTAGGTGTGGCAAGTGATCTAGGTTTGCTTTATTTTTATCACTTTGTCCATTTTGCAACTTTGTCATTTGTTCGAAAAGCCAATGCCAAACATTTGAACTTAAAATAAAGTTGAAATGTACAACTCAACAATAGAAAGGCAAAGGACCAAATGAGAAAGATGGACAGTAGATTTGAATAAACATTTCTCCAAAGAAGGTATACTAATAAGTACATGAAAAGTCGATCAGCATCATTAGTCATTAGAGAAATGCAAATCAAACTACAATGAATTCCCCTTCATACCTACAATGATGGCTGTAATACAGAAAATGGAAAACAAATGTTGGTGAGGATATTGAGAATTTGAAACCCTTGTATGTTGCTGGTGTGAATGTGAAATGATGCAGCAACTGCACAAAATTGGCCATTCCTCAAAAATTAAAAATAGAATCGTCATATGATCTAGCAATTCCACTTCTAGATATGTACAAGAGAACTGAAAACAGGTGTCCAAACAGAAACATCTATATGAGTGTTCATAATAGCATTATTAATATTATTCAAAAGCAACCCAAATGTCCAGCAACTGATAGATAAAAAACAATGGTATGCCCATACAACGGAATATAAATCAGTCATAAAAGGTACTTCTATACAGATGGACCTTGGAAACATGCTAAGTGAAATAAGCTAGACACATAAAGCCACATCTTGATCAAGCTCATTTCCATGAAATACCCAGAATAGGCAAATCTATAGAGGCAAAAAGGAGATTAGTTGTTTTTAGGGCCTGAGAGGGAGAGAGGAAACAGGGAATGGTTGCTTAATGGGCACAGAATTTTTTTGTGTGGTTACAAAAACGTTTTGGAATTAGATAGTGATGATGTTTGCATCACATAGTAAATTTGCTAAATGTCACTGAATTGTACATTTTAAAAATAAATTTTATGTATATTTCAGGTATACAACACGATGGTAAGGGATACATGTAGATAGTAAAATGCTTACTATAGTGAAGCAAATTAAAGTAGCTACCATGTCACATAGTTACCCGTTTTGTTTTTTGTGTTGCAGGAACAATTAAAATTTACTCATTTAGCAAACTTCCAGAATACAGTATGTTTTATTAACTATAGTCCTCATGTTGTACGTTAGGTCTCTAGACTTGTTCATCTTACATATTTGTGACTTTGTGTGCTCTGACCTGCATCTTCACATCTCCTCCTCCTACCCCCTTAGCTAGAGTTTTATTCTCTATCTCTGTGTATGTGACTTTTAAAAACATTTTCTAAATTCACTAAACACTTTAGTGAATTTCACATAAGTGTGTGAGTTTTTATATGAGTGTGAATTTTACCTTAATTTAGAAAGATGAGTGAACAGAAACTCATTCAGAAAAAAAAGGATATTTAAGACAAAGCAAAGGGGGTAACATAAGGAATGGACCCATTAATAATATTAATAATAGAACAGGAAGTAAAACACATTTCTTCAGCTGCTCTGCTTTTCCAAGATCTTCAAATAAGACTTGTATTAAAACTCAAAGCCCATAAGGAAAAAAGAAGGAGAAGGACTTACTGTATATTGGAAAACATGAAATATGAAACACTATTAAAGATAATCTGCTTTTTCTAGTAATAATTAAGCCCCTATATCCTGGTCATTATGGTTGATGTCACCAGTGAACTTTTCTTTTTGGTTAAGTATTTTTCCCTCTTAATAATTTTATAGTCTTATTCACACATATTCACAAGAATTAAAATGACACTGATTTAAATGTGCAGCTTGAAGATATAGAACATATTCCAATCTAATTTACCTGTCCAGGGGAGACCAAGGTGTAGTCAGAGAAGGACATGATGAAAGTGGTATTAAACATTTAAATTTTGTGAATTTCCTTTCAAATCCTATTGCTTCATATTTCTGTTTACTCCTGAGTGAATGTGGGAATGCCAAATGCTAAATCAAAACTCCTGTTCCCCATCTCATGTGTCTAGTGTGACTATGGTGAATAGTCTAGGAAGAGGATTTCTGTCTTCCTGAATGCTTTCTCTAGAATTGGATGGCCCTTGGTATAAAGTGGCAAGAGCTAAGTGACTGTCTGAAATTGGATGATGTCGGAAAGCAAGGCTGGGGGCATAACGGTCATGGGCCTGGCTAATCATTAGTGCCTGGAAAGGTCAGACTGGGGCTGACATGCAGCTTGTATGCTCCAGGAGAGCTGTATAAATTGTTAAAATACTGCTTGGTGGTAAATATCTGATGACTGGAGCTTTTTCAGTGTTCTACTACCCTGCTTATAATCTGGAAACCAAAGGTCAATGCATGGCTTAGCAGGGAGCCTCTAGGTCCTGACCTAGTGCCCTGGCCAGTGCTATTTCTGATGGGCTGCTGCCTGTGCAATACCATATATTAAATATTGTCTCTGAATGGGACCCACTAGAATTGAATTTTAAGACCCTTGTGTTCCATCCTAACCTTCTCAGTTTATATGTTACCAAATTAGGAAATACACTGCTCCTTGCGTCCCACTCCACGCACCCTGGTGTTCAGGGTATCAAGTTTTGATCTTTAATCTGAGTAGAGAGTTTTGTTAATCTCTTAGGGCTTTATAATCTTCATAGCAGGGGAAAAAAGAAATGTGATTGTTTCATGCCAAGCTGCCTAGGAATTCCGTTTTCCCCTTAGAACTAGGCTGAGGAAGAGGAGGGGTTTGAGAACCTTTAAAATCTTTAACCTCCTATCCCAATCACCAGGCAAAGATTCAAACAGTGTCTCTGATCAGCTTTTTTTTAAAAAGTCCTTTCACTTCTCTTTGGTTCATGACTTCACATTTCAAATAGTCCTCAGGTATTAATGAAAATTTTAAACTTAAAGTATGCTCTCAATGGTGTTTCTTTGTAGTGGTTTTATTTTCTAGGAAACAGTTAATTTAATGCCACTAGCTAAAATCCTGCATGGAAAAATGAATGAACAAACAAATAATAGTTGGAACCTGTTATGATTTTTTTCCTAGTTCAATTTTTCAATTGGGTTGGTTCTTTACTCAAAAGTAAATATGGTATTCAAGGACTCCCATGTATTGTGGGCTGGAAGTATTAGGTTGGTGCAAAAGTAATTGTGGCTTTTGCGATTACTTTCAATGGCAAAGACTGCAGTAACTTTTGCACCGACCTAATATTTCCCCCACAACTCGCCTCCTTGAATTAGTGAAGAAACATGTTGCACTGTGGGCAGGAGTTAAGGGAAGGCTGAGTCATTTGGAGGGGGCAGGTGTTGGTGGTGGATGGTTGAAGGCTGATGGAATGGTTTATTTGCAGCCTCCATCCAATTGACAGATCTCCAGGTTGCTGGGAAACAAAATCATGGAGATCGCCAACTCCCTGAAATAAGCAGTCTTCCCTCAAAATTCTTTTTTCAAATGGAGCAAAGTGCTCCTTTGCTCCATCTAGTTCTTTCTATTTTTTTCTTAGCTGAGAGGTATGCTAGTTCTTAAGAATTTCAAGATAATTTGTTGTCCGTTCTAAAAATATTGGACAAAAGGGAAATGGTGTTTCTATCTTCTCTTCCTACGTTCTAGAGAAGATTTTAATTAATATTCAAATTATGGCAGAAACTGCTCGATCGATTCCCCTTTTAGTCAAGAATTTATTATCAGGGAATTAGTTTAACAAGGCTGTTTGGTAAGAGGCTGTGGTTGCATTCAAAAATTAGAATGGAAACAATGACTCGTAAAAATTCAACATTTCTTTTTATTATTTATTTTTGAGAGGGAGTTTCGCTGTGTCACCCAGGCTGGAGTGCAGTGGCACAATCTTGGCTCACTGCAAGGGTTCAAGCGATTCTCCTCCCTCAGCCTCCCAAGTAGCTGGGATTACAGACATGCACCTCCACGCCTGTATGATTTTTGTATTTTTAGTACAGAGGGGGTTTCACCGTATTGGTCAGGCTGGTGTCGCACTCCGGACCTCAGGTGATCCACCCGCCTTGGGCTCCCAAACTGCTGGGATTACATGTGTGAGCCACTGCACCCGACCAAAAGTCAACACTTTAAACTACCACTTTCTGTATTCACTGTGTCTATGATTGGACATATCTTTCTGGGTGGCCACAAAATTATAAAATGGATACAGAATAGTCTCTTCAAAAAATTAAGGAAGTTCTTTCTAAAGCAGAGCCTTTAGGCACCGGCCTGCAGCTCAGAGCCCGCCGGGACTCCGGAAGCCGCTCCCAGGCAGCGCGCGCCAGCAGGGGGCGGCTACAGCTTGGGCTCAGGCGCCGCTGGCTCGCGGGTTCTCTGGGCCCCCCCAGGATGCCCCAGGATAGCAGGCGCACAGCCCGCCTGGCAGCGCTGGCCGCCCTGCTCCTCTGGAGAGAGAGGGAGGGTAGCTGGCCGGGGCCCTCCGCAGCCACCGGGGATGGGGCTGAGTCAGTTTTTGCTTGTAGTGCGGCCGCCGCCAGGCAGACCGCCTGGCTTGGCCGCAGTCAGGGCGGCATCTGGCCCAGGTTCTGCGAGGTTGGGGTCGCTGGCGAGCTTGGAGGTTGCCTGGCGGCTGCTGCCTGCACACACACAAACAATAAAAGCGGCTGCAGCTTGGGCAACCAGGAGGGCTGGCGGGGCATGGCCTAGGAGGCCGTGGGATTGCGAGCGCGCGCGCGGCCTGAGAGTCCGTCCCCTTCGCCGGGCCTCCCCTTCGGCTTCTCTGCCGGAGCTCGGGACCGCTGGCCAGGCTGTCCAAGGGAGCCCAGCCCCCACTCCGCGGCCAACAGAGATGGGGCTGAGCGGCAAGTTGTCAGTTCTCGCCCCTTTGCAGCCGCCGCCAGGCAGACCACCTGGCTTGCCCACAGCCACGGTGACATTTGGCCCGGTTTCTGCGATCCAGGGAGCGCGAGCGAGCTTAGGAGTTCCCAGACAGCTGCTGCCCGCAGGCGGAGGGCGGCAGCAGCCTGGGCGTCCAGGCGGGGGAGCATGGCCTGAGCGGCCTCTGGATCACCAGTGCACCGAGCCTGAGAGCCCGCCAGGCCCTGCCCCCTCCTCTGCCAGAGCTCGGGACCGCTGGCCAGGGGCCCTCTGCAGCCACCGGGGATAGGATTGAGCGGCAGGTTCCCGCTCCTGTGCAGCCACTATGGGGCAGACCATCTGGCTTGGCTGCAGCCACCGGGACATCTGCCCCCGGTTCTGAGGTGTTAAGAGTGCAGGCTGGCTTAGAGGTTTCCCATAGGCTGCTACCTGCACACAGAGGGTGGCTGCAGCTAGGGAGCCCAGGCGGGCTGGAGGGGCATGGCCTGGGAGGCCTGGGGATGGCCAGCGCGCCCAGCCTGAGGGCCCCCAAGTCGTGCATCCCGCTCGACTCCTCCACCTCAGGGAGACAGGAGCCGCTGGCATGGGCAGTCCGCAGTCACCTGGGATGGGTTTGAGCAGCAGGTTCTCAGTTCTTGTTCCTGTGCAGCCTCCAGGATGTCTGGCCCAGGCTCTGCGATGCCCGCGGCGCGAGCGGGCTTGGGAGAGGACAGGCGGCTGCTGCCTGCACACACAGGGCAGAGGACAACTGCACCTTGGCCTGGGCAGCCTCTGGAATGCGTGCCCGCCAGGCCTGAGGGCCCCCCCTGGCGGTGCCACCCACCCCGCTCCTCCTCTGCGGGAGCCTGGAGCAGCTGGAATGGCCGCTCTGCGGTCTCTAGGGATGGGGTAAGTATTCTTATCTCATGCATGCACACAAAAAAGGTAACTATTATATGAGGTAATTAGTATATTAATTGACTTCATTTTGGTAATCATTTCAGAATGTGCATACATATAGACACATCAGATTGTAAACTTGAATATGTACAATATTTATTTCTCAAATATACCTCAGTAAAGCTGAAAAAAATTAACAGGATTGAAAGGATAAACACACAGTTCTATAATAGTAGTTGGACACTTCAATACCTCATTTTAATTAATGGGCAGAAAAACGAGACAGAAACTTCATGAGAAATAGAAGACTTGAACAACAGTATAAACCATTTAGAGCATGTACAGAACAGTCCACCCAACAACAGCAGAATATACATTCTTTTTGAGTGGATGTGGCACTTTCTCTGGGATAGGCCATATCTTTGTCCACAAAAATATGTCCTAATCATTTTTAAAAGTTCTAAATCTTACAAAATATAATTTACAACCACAATGGAGGAAACAACAGATAAGTGAAAACTGAAAAATTCACAAATAAGCAGAAATTAAACAATATACTCTTAAACTACCAGTGAAAGAATAAATCACAAGTGAAATTAGAAAATATTTTGAGACAAAATAAAAACAAAACATACCAAAACTTATGAATGCAGTGAAAGTAGAGTTTGAAGGAAAATGTATAGATATAAACAACTACATTAAAAAAATCGCAAATCAGTAACTTCACTCTATACCTAAAGGCAGTTTAAAAGCCAGAGAAAACAAAATATGAAGCTAGCGGAAGTAGAGAAATAATAAAGATGAGAGTATAAATCAGTGAAGTAGAAGGTTGAAAAGCAGTAGAAGAAATAAACATAGCTAAAAGTTGGTTCTTTGAAAAGAATAATAATTTCACCTCAGTAGCCTAAGATTCTTCTTTAGGAACGTAGAGAAAGAAGAACAGCTTAAATCTAAGAAACTAAAGAAAGGAACTAATAACAATTAGGGCAGAAATAAGTGAAATTGAAAACCAAAGAGAGAGAAAGGGAAAGAGAAGCGAGAGTACAGATTACTAACAGCAGGACTGAAAGACAAGCTATCAATACACATTATAGCATAAATAAGTAATGCTACAAATAATTTTACACACACAAATATAATAGATGAGATGAAAAAGAGAAATTCCTCTAGAGACACAACACATACTGCCAAACCTCACTGAAGAAGAAACAGTAACAAATAGTCCTGTATTAATTAAGAAATTGCATTTGTAAATAAAATCTACCAAAAAATCTATTCACATGTTCTTTCACTGATTTCTATCAAATATTTGAAGAGTACATGATTTTGACAGTACACAAACTTTTAGAGAAAATAGATGAGATGGGAGCACTCCCAACTCATTTTATAAGGCCAGCATTACAATAACACCAAAACCAAAAAATGATATTGAGAGAAAAGAAAACTATAGACAAGTATCAGTCATGGACATATATGAAAAATGACAACAAAATATTGTGATATCAAATTGAACATCTACCCATGTAGGATGATTCATTATGTCCAGTAAAAACAAAGCTGATTCACTATTAAAATCCAATCCAAGTAATCTGCTATACAAAGACTATTTTTAAAACATTTCTTCTCAAGAGATGCAGAAAGAGCATTCGATGAAATCTAGCATCTATTTCTGACCAAAACTTTCATAAAATTAGGAATAAAAGAACTTAGGATATATGTTTAAATCTGTACACTGTATGATGATTATGAAATGATTTTTCCTTAAGAGTGGGAACAAGTCCTATTCAATATTGTATTACAAGATTTGCAAAGTGCAACAAGACAAGAATAAGAAATTAATAACATACATATTGAAAAGGAAGAAGTAAAACTGCCTCTATTTGCTCATAAAACAAATGTTTATATACACAATCCTACAGTATTTACAAAAAGCTTCTATAAAAATACGTGAAATGAATAGTGTTTTATTATCAAAGGTCAATATAGAATGTCAATAATTTTCCTATGTGTTAGGCATTAACAGTTGAAAAAACTAAATTACTGTTTAAAATAGAAGCAAAAATTAAGTACTTAGGTATTAATGTAACAATGTAAGTGCAGGATCTATATGCTGAAAATTATAAAATATAAATGCAATAAATAAGAGAAAATTTAAGTAAAAGAGGGGAATTAAATATTTATGAATTCATAGTCTCAATATAGTTAAGCTGCCAGTCTTTTCCATTTCTATTTGTAGAGTTCCTGCATTAACAGTGAACATTTCTGCATGCTTTTTATTGGTAGTTGGAAAGCAAAAGAACTAGAATAGTCAAAGCACTTCTGAAAAAAAAACAAAGTTAAAGGATATACACTACTGATTACAAGGTTTACTATTATGCTACAGTTCTCAAAATATTGTGGTTTTGTTTAAATATTGTTAAAACACTAGACACATAGACCAATGGAATGAATAGAGACCCCAGAAATAGACCCACACAAATATATTCCATTGCATTTTGAAAAAGGCACAGAGGAAAAGGGGAAAGTATAATCTATTCTCTAAATGGGAATGTAATAATGGGATTTCCCCATGTTAAAAAAAAAAAGGGGGGAACCTTAATGCATATTTTACAACTTTTACAAATGTGGACTGAAGTGGACTATATAAAAGTGTAAAGTATACAGCAATAAAATACTATCATAAAACAGGGGATATTAGATATGACTTTGGGGTCATTGATGAGTTTCTAGATAAAATACCCTACACATGATCCATAAAAGAGAAAATGAAAAAATACACTTTATCATATTTGAAAATGCTCATTCTGTGAAAGAACCATTACAAGAGCAAAAAGCTAAAGCAATCAGGGAAAAATATTTTTAAGTCACTGTGTTAGTCTGTTCAGCTGCTGCTATGAAGAACTGCCTGAGACTGGGTAATTTACAAAGGAAAGAGGTTTAATTGACTCACAGTTCCAGATGGCTGGGGGAGGCCTCAGGAAACTTACAATCAGGGCAGAAGGCAAGCAAACATGTTGTTCTTCACATGGTGGCAGGAGAGAGAAGTGCCAAGCAAAGGAAGAAAAGCCCTATATAAAACCATCAGATTTTATGAGAACCCACTCACTATCATGAGAACAGCAGCAGCGGGGTAACTTGCCTCCATGATTCTATTACCTTCTGCTGGGTCCCTCCCACAACACGTAGGGATTATGAGAACTACAATTCAAAATGAGATTTGGGCAGGGACACCGCCAAACCATATCAGTCACATATCTTGTACAAGCTTTTATCCAGAATAAATAAAGAACCCTTAAAACTCAACAATACAAAACAAACAGTCCAATTTAAAATGAGCAAAAATTTTGAGCACATACATCTCAAAAGAAGACAGACATGTGGCAAATAAACATATGAAAACATGTTTATTGTTATTAATTAATAGGGGAATGCAAATCGTAACTACAATGGGATACTACTACCTGCCATTAGAATGGAAATAAAAAATGGAAATATCAAATGCTCCTGAAGATGTGTAGCAACAAAGATTCTCTTTCATTACTGTTGGGAATGTAAAATGACATGGTCACTTTAGGAGATAATTTAGCAACTTTATATTAAGTAAAACATATGTCCAGTGTGAGGTTCAACCATTCCATTCCTATATATTTATCAATGTATAATGAAAACAAATTCACATAAAAGCCTGTAGGCTGGGCAAATGTTTTAGCAGCTTTACTCATAATCTCTAAAACCTGGAAACAACCAGGACGTCTTTATTTTTTATTATTTTTTTCTTTTTTGAAATGGAGTCTCACACTGTCACCGGGGCTGGAGTGTAGGAGTGCAATGTCGCGATCTCGGCTCACTGCAACCTCTGCCTCCCAGGTTCAAGGAATTATTCTGCCTCAGCTTCCCAAGTAGCTGGGAATACAGGTACCCACCACCACACCCAGCTAATTGTTTTGTATTTTTAATAGAGACGGGGTTTCACTATGTTGGCCAGGCTGGTCTCAAACTCCTGACTTCATGATCTGTCCGTCTCAGTTTCCAAAGTGCCGGGATCACAGATGTCAGCCACTGCACCCAGCCTAACCAAGACATCTTTCTACAGGTGAATAGAGAGACTATTGCGTCAATACCATGAACAATAAAAAGGAACAGACTATTGCCTTACACACTAGTAGAGATGAACTTACATGTATTATGTATGTGAAAGAAGTCAGCCCCAAATGTCTACATATTGTATGATTTCATTTGTATAGCATTCTGGAGAAAGCAAAATTATAGGTCAAAAAAACAGATCAGAGGTTTCCCACAATTGGAAGAAAGGGAAGGGTTGATCACAAAGGCATCACACAGAGAATTTTAGGGTGATTCAGCTGTTCTCTGTAGTGCTGGATGATGGACACATGTCTCTGTGGGCTTCTCAAAACCTACTAAATCCTACACTACAAGATCTCATCCTTATTTTCTGCAAATTAAAAAAAAAATCCACTAGGAAGTCTGAGGTTTCCAGGAAGAAAAAGAAACTGATCAAAGACACTTTGGAAAATTGTATTTTGATTGGCTACTCTAAGGTTAAGACCAAACAAGCTGCATAGAAACACTCCACTTTGTCTAGTAATTTTGTTTATCACAGGGACAAATGATAATTCTGACACCAGGCTAGAATAAATGAGTAAGTAAGTTGTAGATAACATGAACTGGAATTTTTACTGTTATGAAATGACTTCTTCTTGTAGTGTTGAAAATGTGTTTTTTTTCCCCCAGTCATGTGTTAGTTCTCCCCAGGATTCTCACCAACCTATTCAAGTATTTTTTTAAATACTTGCTCTTATGATTTTAAGACAAAAACACACCTGTTTTCAGCCCAGTTGGAGAAGCCTCATTACTATCACATCCTTTGTGTTCTAAATGAAAGTCTGCACATACAGCAACAAATGAGCATGTGAAGTGTTGGAAAAGTATAATAAGGAAGTCAGACTCCCTGGGGAGTTACACAGTGGTGTGTGTCTCCTATATTTCTCATCTGCCCTGGAGAGAGTGCTGCAGAAGCCGCCAACCAGAAACCACACCCAACAAAACCAATCCTAACAAAACACCAGCTTTCTCAGTCAAAGAACCTGGACAATAATGGCGTAGCAGGGAATACCCACCTGACTGTAGCCAAACATCAGTGGAAAAACCCCCAAACATCATAGTTCAGTGGAGTCCAGTGTGGAGCTGATGATCCACTTCACTTCCATGGAGTGGAAGAAAGCAGCAGTGCTCTGATTCCCTTGCCTGATGGTGTCAGTGGGGACAGGAACGGAGATAAATCTTCTCTCTCCCACATTGCAAAAGAAGGTGGCATTCTGGTATTTCTATCAAGGTCATGTCAACAGACCAAGAAAGAAGCTGTTCTTCCATTTTCTGTCTGGCAAAAGCAGACAGTTCTACAAATCCCTTGCCAAAGTAGTGTCTGGAGGTGCCAGAGGTAAGCTTAGCCTCAAATTCATGCAGCAACATTGAGACTGAGGCAGGGTGAGGTACACTAGTGTCACCTTCCTAACCCTTGTCACTGAAGTCAAGAAGGAAGCTGAGCCTCTGCTGCACCCAGTGCCACCACACTGACAAGGTGGCATCATCTCCAATTTCCCCCAACCCCACTTCTGGTGTCGGTAGGACCCTGGGGTGAACCAAACCTCCACACTGACACAGCTGCAATGAGACTGAGTGAGGTGGCACCAGCAGGCAATTAGGAGTTCTTTTGAAGCAAATGTAAATCTTGAAAATCTCCACCAAAAAATGAAAGTTATAAGAATTAACCAAATGGAAATTAAAGAATTAAAAAAAAGATAACTGAAATAAAACTTTACTGGATAAGCTTAGTAGTAAAGAAGAGAAAAGAGAAGATAGAATCAGTAAACTTGAGGACAAATCAGTAGGATTTACTGATTCTATTCTGAACAAGAGAGCAAAAACAGATACAAAATGAAACAACAGAGAACACCCTTGGGGACCTGTCAGGCAGCATCATAATATTGAGTCTATGTATCATCAGAGACCTAGAAAGAGAGTGGAAAGAAATAGTGGCGCTGGAAAAAGAGTCAATAAATTGATATCTGAAAACATCTTAATTTTGACAAAGACACAAACCTAGAGAATGAAGTAGCTGAGTAAATACTAAATAAGATAAACCTAAAAGAACTCATATTAAAACATGTCATATAAAAATTTCTGAAAACAGAAGACAAATAAAAATTCTTGAAAGCTTACCCCCAAAAAACTATATGGACTTATAAAAATAAAATTCAAATGACAACAGAGTTCTCATCTGAAACAGTGTAGGACACAAGGATGTGTCCCAACATGTATGTCCTGAAGGAAAAAAAACCCGTCAAGTGCAAATTCTATGTCCAGCAAAAATAACATTAAAAAAGAAAGGAGAAATAAAGGCATCCTTATGTGAAGGAAAACTGATACAATTTGTGTTTTACCAAAACTCCTCTTAAAAAGCTGAAAAGTAAGTCCTCTAGACAGAAACCAAATGATATCTGAAAACTGCTTGGAACTTCAGAAAGAAAAGAATAAGAGAATGAGAAAATGTAAATAGATGTCATAGGTTATTCATCATCTCAGAAGTTTTTAAAATCATATTTGGTGTTTACACTAAAATTATCACACTGCCTGTTGCAGCATCCAGTGTATTGGATGTGTTACTCAGTGCGATTCTATTTTTAAAAGCAAGGAGGCTAAAAGGACTTGTGGTCCTTTTATACAGTGGTATAACATCAATGCCAGTTGACTTTGGCATCAGTTACACATGTATAACAATAATAAGGTAAAGATAGTAAGAAAATTATATAGAGATGTACTAAAAAACAGTATAAATAAATCATTATATAATCCTAAAACTACTTCAATAACTCACAGTAAGGTTAGGAAGGAGAACAGAGGAAACAAAAAGAGAATGAACAAGCAGAAAATAAATTATAAAGTAGAACACCTAGGCCTTGACATATGTATTAGAGTTATCTTAAATATAAATTGTGTACATGTGTCAATTAAAACATAGGGAATATCAACCTGGACAAAGAAACATGATTCAAAAATACATATGCTACTGATCTCAATTGATGCAGAAAGAGCATTTGCCAAAATATAGCATAGTTTTATGATAAAAACGTTCAGAAGCCTAGACATACAAAGAAATTTCCTGAACTTTATCAAGACTATTTATCAAAAACAAACAGCTATGTCATGCTTAATGATGTCGGGAGGCTGAGGCAGGAGAATGGCGTGAACCTGGGAGGCAGAGCTTGCAGTGAGCCGAGATCCGGCCACTGCACTCCAGCCTGGGCGACAGAGGAAGACTCAGTCTCAAAAAAAAAAAAAAAAGAATGAATGGTTTTCCCCTCAGGGTGGAAACAAGGCAGAGACTTCTGCTCTCAACAACGCTATCTGACTGAGCGCTAAAAGTTCTAAGCAGCACAACTGGGCAAAAAACAAGCAAAGCACACTGATAGAAAAAAAAAAGAAAGAAGGAAAGTGGCATCTATTGCACATTACACTATTGTATTTGTAAAGTCTCAGCGAAACTAAAAATATTCTTGTAGAAATAATAATACTTAGCAAGTTCACAGGATAAATGATCCATCCTCCAAAATTCATCATATTTCTATGAACTAACAATGAATGTGTGGAAACTGAAAGTACCTTTACAATTGCTCTAAAGAAAATACTTAGGCAAAAATCTGACAAGACATGCAGAATCAAGATGGCAAAAATGACAAAATGTGCATGAAAGAATTGAGAGAAGAATTAAATAAATTCAAACGTACATTATTAATGGTTTGGAAGACTCAAGATAGCAAAGATGTCAACTATCCTCAAATTGATGGGTAGACTTAACGACAGTCATACAAAAACTCCAGCTACATATTTTTTTATGCATATAGATAAACCTATTTTAAGTTTATAGGAAAAGGCACATGATATTGGTGGAGAGATGGAGACATAAGTCAGCAGAACAGAAAAAAGAACTCAGAAATTGACACAAGTAAATATATCCAACTCATTTTTGACAATGGTAAAAAAGCAATTGAAGGAGAAAGAATAGTCTTCTTAAAAAATGTTACTGGAGAAAACAAACATTTATTGGCTCAAAATCTCAGTGTAAACTTCGTACTTTATACACTAACTAACTTGAAATGGTTTGCAAACTTAAATATAAAAGGTTGTACTGTAAACCTTTTAGGAAAAGAGTTCTAAAAAAATTATTGGGATCTAGGGCTAAATAAAAGTATTTTGTTCTTATTTATATGTAGCTTTAAATGTTTTCTTTTTCAGTAAAAGATCAATGTGTGCCTGTACTTATTCTAAAAAAGAAAAAATATTCAATGTGCTCTTCCAGATTAATAGACAAATCAAATAGACTCACTTTCTTTATGAACCCATAGTGTATCACTGATCTAGCCATTATTGTTTTCCTGAGAGGAAAATTCTCTTTACACTTATCATATTTTTGGAGTATTAAGAGGAGAACCAGAGGGCCTTAAGTGAGGTGAACATGCTGTCAGTGGAGGTGAGCAGGGAGGAAATTTCCAAACCCAAGCAGTGGCAGAAATTGCTGGAGAGAGAATAGTTGCTTTGGCAAGTCCAGAGATCACTTGTGATGCACCCTGCTCTGCAGAATAACAGAAAAGAGCAGTGTATTCCAGCCAACAATAGAATGGGTGAGAATAATCCAATGATGTTACAACACACACACGTATATACACACACACATGCATATACAGACCTGTGCACATATACACACACAGATATGTATAATATGTGTGTATTTATAACTGAAGTTAAACCATTAAGCAATCAATGTGCAGTCCTATTTTTCGACCCTCTCTTTTCTAACATCCTTCAAACAGATGATGTTTTGTAAGATTTTCAATTATTTTCAATAATTTAAAAAAATCACAAACAGAACAAATATGCAGGCTGAATTATTTATCAATCCCCTATTTTACATGTGGTTGTAAATAAGCAATGTATTGTATAGAGATTTCAGCATCTTAGATGTTAAAGTAAACATATAGCTGCTCCTCATTTTTACAAGAGTGAATTTACAGTATGTGTGTGCAAGTTGTATATTTAAATTACTTAAAAATAGCATCTTCTTTGGTAATCGTTTTTAAAACTAAATTTGTGGCACATTAGAAAGAATGTTTTTAAGCAAAATTGCTTTTTAGTTTGTATTCTCTAAACATCAGAATTTTACTTTGAAGGATTTCAAAACTTACAAGGATATTCATATTTGGCCTCTAAAATAAATAACTTAGATGGAAAAATTTGAATTTGAAAATTTCTTTTTACCACGAAATTTGAAGTTTTAATGCCATTTTATTTGTACAGATTTTCTTTGAAACATGATATTGGCTACTGGAAAGAGTTAAGACCCTTCATGAAAATATGATTTTTGTGATGCAACTTATATATGAGGTAGAGGAGGCATTGATTCCTGTGCCCATTAACTAAGGAGATTTTATGAAACAATTTTTAACAAGGGCCACAGTCGGTACCGGGAGTGTGGTCAGGCACGCCTCCCTCCTCACTGGGCCCACCGGAAGCGTTCAGGGTTCTAGGAGAAACATGCGCAGGTGTGCAGAGGATGTCACAAGGGAAGAAGGGCCAGGGTGGGAAACCCAGCACAGGAGGCCTGGCCTCATAGGGGAATCGGAGAAGGTTTTCTGAGGAAGCTTTGTCCAAGCCGAGATCCTTCCTGTTCCGTGTGCTCCAGCACAAGGCCTGCAGGAGGAGCCCCGTGAGCAAGGCCGACCTCGACCAGCTGGGTGGATTCCCTTGGCAGTGAGGGGGAGCATGGCCTGAGGAACTGAGGGCAGTCTCAGAAGGACGGCATCAGAGGAACTCTCACCATTTCTATCATGAACGTTACAGTTTGATGTCAGCATGGGGGTTGTGATTGGGTGATCCTGGGAAGGGTCTGTCAGCAGGTCGGGGGCTTGTTCTACGTTGGAAGCTGTCTGATGGAGGAGGCTTTTCTATTGTTCAGTATCTCAAGGAATCTTATCCAGAAGAGGGCAAGAGGCTGCCAGGAGAAAACCACTGCGGGGAATGAGGTAGATGCCGCTCATTTTCACCAAGTGAGTGCAGTGCTAGGGATTTTAGGGGGTGGCAAAGTGGCCTTGATATATTCTCTCTGTGCAGGTCTCTGTTAGACTCACTGTGGGTGTCTCCGTGGGGATCTCTGAATTGCTTTTGAAGTGTCTCTGTGTGAGTCTCTGTCGGGAGTTTCTGTGTGGAGGTCCCTCTGTGGGGTCTTCATGGGGGGATCTCAGTCAGATTCTCTGTTGGGGTCTCTGGGGGTCACTGTGGGGTTCCTTTGCTGCAGGTCCCAGGATCCTGGGTCCCATAGGAGTTGGGCCCACACTGGAGCTGCCCAGGTCACCACCCCAGACAGGATTTGGCTCCAGTAGTAGCCTGGACACCCAAAGTGACACCAGGGTGTGTTCAAAACAGGTCCCCAGCTTGGGTCCCGCCAGGCCTGGGCACAGACCTGTCGTCTTGTCCTCAGCCTCCACAGCCCCTGCAGGTGCAGAGTTCTCCTGGGCAGGGCGCCTGGGCAGAGCCTTCTGAGGAACTCGCTCCTGCCTGCCCTGCCCTTGTTCCTGCCTTCCCTCAGGATAGCCAGGAAGGACCCAGCACCAGGACAAAGGGAGTGCAGGACTAGACCCTGTGAGTACTGTCCCTGCCAACCATATGACCAGATTCTCTGAGCCCCAGTGTGTCCCCTGCAAGCCCCTGGGCCTGGAACCATAGATGTGCTTTTTAACCCAGGCCAACCCTTGCCTTCTGGGTTCCCCTCCCCCAGCAGTGGCACTGACCACTTTTGCTTGTAATGGTCACCACACTGCGAGGACCCTGGTTACAGCTATGGGCAGCTTGAGGATCCTGCACTTGCAAACTTATGCCCGTATTACCTAATTCTTCTCCCACCTTTCACCCTGGGCCCTAAGGTCTCCTCCTGTGGTTCCTGACCACAGAGTCCCACCAGAGGATCAGGCAGCAGCCCTGGGTGCCTCCTGAAACAGACACCCCACACTAGTGGGCTGGGAGAGGGCTCTGGGGAGTGAGGCAGGGGACACCAGACAAGAACCCAAGACCGAGCCAAGTGCTGGCGGGGCCCCAGTCCATCCCAGAACTCAGCAGGCAGGAAAGGGTCTGGGGAGGGTGTCGTCTCTTCCCCACCAGGAGATCCCAGAAAGAGTAGTCCTGCCTCTGACCCAGGCCAGCACAAGACACCCCCACATTCCCAGGCTACTGTGGGGCAGGGAGGTTTCTGGGATCCATCACTCCTGGAGCCTACCACCACCCCAGTCCGTGAGACTCCTGCAGACCCAGCCCCTACAGCAGCACAGAAATCACCTTAGAACTGGGGATGCGGGGATGCAGTAAGCCAGAGTGCAGGTGGGATCTCCAAAGGGTTTGCTGTCCTTACATGTCCTGAAGGCTCTGAGTCATGATCCAGTTTGGAAACCAGACTCAATGTGGGGACAGGGAGAACAGGGGGTCCTCCAGGTCCTTGTCAGCCTCCTCCTGGCCCAGTCATTCTGGGAGCCATACTCAGGAGGAGCTGACACAGAGCCCTTTCCTGTGCTCTAGCGTGGCACAGACAGAAGCCACCACCTCTGCAGGGAAAGCAGGTATATTGGGAACTTCTCCGTGGAAGTCAGAAACACATGGGAACTGTGATCGCCTATTCAGGACAGGTTTGTTGTGTAGGTGTCCAGTGTTATTTGAGTAGAGCCCCCTGACTCTCCCAGGAGAGGTGTGAGAAGCCTGAGCTGGTTCAGGAAGCAAGACCCATCTGTGTAGACCTCAGTTCCTGTGGCTGTGGATGGGGCCACCGGAGGTGCTTGCCACTCGTGGCCTGTGGTGTTGGGGACCAGCTGGGACATAGTCTCCCTGGGAGGTCGGGCCCATCTGCTGTCTCTGTCTCTGATGCCCTTGTTTTTGACAGGACAGTTGTGGCCCTTGGGGGTGGCTTTGGGGCTGCAGGCCAGGGCTCTCATCTCTCTGTTATGTTCCTGGTGGTAGTGACTCCCGTGGCAGCAGGAAGGCACATTCTCCTGGGCATGGAGGTCGCCTTTGTGGCGATTAACTTCTGAGGGACCACGTCCCTGCTGAAGCCTCAGTTTGTCCACCAGGATTTGACCCACAACTTTGATGATGGCCTGGGCTTCATCAGCCATGTTGTCCATAAACAACCTTGGTGGGCCAGACCTCCAGCTCTGGACAGCATCTGCCCCAGGCTTGCCTTTCTGCAGGACGTCTTCCTGCCCTGCACCTCTTTTCCTGGTGTGTAGACCCTGTGGACTGTGACTGATCTTTCTCTGGATGTTGCTTTCTGGTGGTGCCTGTCTCTCCTCCGACTGAGGCTGGTTGTATTTCCTTCCTTGTTTGTCTCCTATTTCCCCGGTGTGAGCAGAGCGGCTCCTCCCATTGGATTTGGAGGTCCTGGGTCCCTTGGACCTGTGTCCCTGCTGCCCTGGTCTGGGCCTTCTGTGGGCTTCGCCCTTGTCCACAGAGCCCAGCGTCTTCTGACTCTTCTGTGGGGCCTTCACTTTTGGGCTCACAGGCTCCTGCTGCCCCAGTCTGTCCCCTCCCTTCCACAGGAGGGCACATGGCCACTGGCAAGCTTTCGTGTTCCTACTGGACACATTCTGGGAGGTGGAGAGTGGGTCCTGAGTGGGTGGCCTGTCTGTGACTGGGAGCATATCCATGTGGCAGCCTGAAGGCACAGGCCTGTGGGACCCTCCTGGAGGAGGATGCTGGAGATATGGCCTGGTAGCTCTGCTCTGTCTACCTGCACTGAGAGTGTAATCTCACTGACCACCTGTGCTTTCAGACACAGCTGCCCTGGATTCTGAGCAACACAGATTGTAGACACTGAGAGGTTACTAGTGTTCCCCAGAGTTCCTGTGCTCCTCAGATGCACCTGAACACTTCCCAAACTTGCCCTCACACTGGCTCCCAAGGTGGCTTCCCAAGTACGGGGCTTCTCCTCCTCAGCCTCCAGTGCCTCCAGGGCATCTCTGGTCCTCGCCCACTGGGACCCTATGCTGAGCTCTTGCAGGGCTCTACTATGACAGGGGTCTCCTGGGGACATGCTCTCAATCTCAAGTTATGCCTCATTCCCAGCCATTTCTGAATCCACACTCCCCTCAAGGTTGGGTTTCCTGGACCCCAGGACAGTCCTGCTCCACCAGGTTCTGCCTACAATGCTGCACATGGGGGACCGAGAGGACGCCCTGTCCTCCTGTCCAGTCAGAGAGGCCTCTGATTGCTCATGGGTGTCAGCTGACTGGGACCCTCTTGGAGGCCTCTGGCCTTCCTCCTGCTCAGGTGGTGGGGCAGGGACAGGGCAACTCACAGTGGGGACTGACTTGCCTGTTGTTCTGTTGTCTCCTGGACCATTCTGGGGAGGTTTTCTCAATAAAATGGCAACCTTGGCTATAGATTCAACCCGAGATTCCAAGGAGGCCCAGAGAGAAAAGGTGGAGTGTGGGAGCAGTGGGGGCTGAGCCTCACCTGCCTGGATATTTATGGACCCCAGGGACTAGAGGTCTGGACCCCACCTGTGCCTCACACGGAACCTGAAAAGATGTGCTTCCAGCATCTGCCGGGTGCAGGGATGAAGGAAGGAAAGTTCCTGGGAGGTGTTCACGCGGGCTTTCCCACTCCTCCAGGATGCCAGCTTCCTCGGTTTCCTGTGGGTGGCAAACTTGGGAACAGCACATTTGGCCATGAACCAGGAGCAATACACAGACACGGGAATCCAGCTCTCCTTGATCTCCCCCACCTTCCTGTCCAGATGGACCTGCAGCTTGTTTTCCAAATGCTTCCTGTCTGGGTCCCTGGGTGTGGAACTTACTGATTGGTACTTCCAGGGCTTCCTGAAGTCACCTTCTGCCTCCTCCTCGTCTTTCTCCAGAACCTTCGCTGAAGTCCTTCCTGTTCCGTGATCCTGGCTTGGTTGTGGCTCTAGTTTGGACCCTAAGCACCTCTTCCCAGAGAACCTTCCAGAGCTCCTGAGCCCTGTCTTCTGCATATCATTCCTGGCCTTTTCTTCAAATTCAGAAGCCTGGGAGGGCAAAAGGGCCCGCTGTGTGTCTTCAGCCTGACTCTGGGTTTTCCCTGGGAATTCCCCCTCAGGCTGCAGCATGTCTCCAGACGGAATCTGCTGGGAGGGCCACAGGACTGCTGCTGGTGCATGGCACTACTTCCTTGCCACTGGTGCTCTGGGAGCTTAGGGATGGTGGCAACCCTGGGAAGGATGGGGACTGACTTAGGGCTCTGGGAGGCTGGCCTTTCCTTGCAAAGGTGGTCAGTGGGCTGGCTCAGGACAGCCTGAGACTTTTTGAGGAGAAAGGGAAAAAACTCTCTTCCAGTTTGGTCACTTCTGCAAGGGCCATTCAAGATACTCCTTTCCAGTGGGGTTGACAGACTGTCCTCTCCTGGGATGTATGGCAAGATGCTCCACAGACCCTAATCTGGGGTGGAGAAGAGCATGGTAGGCTTGGCATGGGGGTGAGAAGTTGGCCTGCATCTGGATCCCAACCAGAGCGGGGGGCTGGGACTGGGGCCAGGTTGAAGTGAAAGGTTGGGGCTGGGCCATGTGTGGGGCTGGAGTTGTGCCTGGGAAAGCTGTGAGGATGCCTCAACTTCAGGTTCACCTGGAAGAGAATTGGAGGCTTTATCCAATGGTTCAGAGTGTGCATTCTGTGAGGAAGGGTTTCTAGAAACCCAGGCCATGGCCACCAGGGACTCACTATTGAAAGAGGGGAGGTCTCAGAAGAGCTGGCTGCATTTCTGCTCTAATTGGTCCCCCATGGCCGTGATGTCAGAGACCTGCTGAGGACCAGGCAGCTGCTGTGGTTGGGTTGTCATATTCCAGAAGAGATTTAGAGTCGTGATGTCCCACTCCTTCCCCAGTGATGTCATCTGCAGGTAGTCTGCTGCCCCCTATCTTTCTCCTGCCACATCTTCATCACTGCTCTATTGGTGATGAGAGTTTCCAGCAGCTTCTGCATGTCGGGGTGGATGAATGTGCAGGCACCTACCTCCATCTGCCTGGGTGTGGGGTCTCCCCAGAAGGAATACTCTGGGGGGTGGTCGGGAAGATGCTGTTGCTGGGATTTGCCATGTGAGCAGGTGGAGAGGCCCCAGGTGGTGGCAGCCTCCCTCCAGCAGGAGAGGTCCCAGATGGGATCACTGGAGCACCCAAAGCCGGAGATCACCCTGGTTGGAGAAGGCAGCCCCTGGTTGTGGAAAAGGCAGCTCGGGGGGACGGGGCATACTGTGGAGCCACACTGAAATCCAGCCAGGCCGGAGCTGGGTGGAGGTGGAGAGGAGGCCACGGGAACAGGGGGCTGTGGTGAAGGAGGAAAAAGCATATGTAGCCAGGGTGCAGGTCATTTTAGGGGAAGCAAGGGCTCTGGTGGCCTGGAGGCACTCAGGGTTGAGTGTGGTCCAAAAGGCTCTGAGAAGGTCGACGTGCCTGGTGATGGGGTGGAGGTCTGAGCAGTTGCCGGAGCCTTTGGAGACAAGCTGGGGGGAGATGGATCTTGCATTCATTTACTATGTGGCTGCTGGGCCTTAGCAGGTGCTGATTTGTACATGTCACCTGGGGGACTCCACCTAAGGGCATGTGGGAGTCGCCTTCCCCAGCAAACTTTCCCAGGTGGCTGCTGGAGATACAAGGCACAAGCTGCAGCCAGGGGCAGGTGGGACTGGGAGGTTGGGAAGGCTGGGCACCTGGTACCCACAGCTCCTCCACATCCTCCACTGCTGGCTTCACAAAGCTCTGTCTATGCCTGCCCCAGAGTTTCAATCCACTCCTACCCCCTTTCCACGACCTCCCCATCCCAGGTCACCACCAGGCCCTAGGGTTGTATCACAGGCCCTGGTAGAAAGGAGGACATGGAAAGAAGGGGGAATCTCCTCATCTTTCCAGAAGGTTGATCAGGTCCTGAGTCTCCTCCAGCTCCCTTAGGAGGATTCTGCAAGCTGGAAGTCAGGAGATGGGGTTACAGTGCGGAGGGCGGTGCCAGCAAACCTCACAGGAGGCTGAGTGGATGTCTCTTTAGGGGACATCACGGGGAACTAGACCCTGAAGCCCACGCATTTTTCTCCAAGACCACATGACCCCAGTGGTGACAGCAAGGTGTGCACTGTGCAGAACTTTGTCATTTGCAAAACGTGCTTCCACATACATCCTGTCATGGGTGTCACAGCCATCTTGTGGGGAGAGCGGACAGGGGTGGTCTCTAAGAAGAGTCAGCCATGGCCGAGGAGAACCGCTGTCTACATGGACCTGGAGCCTCCCCGACCTCCCCCCATATCTTGGCAGGCCTTGCTCCCTTCCCCCACAGCGCCCCCTTATGGGCAATACCGATTCCCGGGCCCATGGCTTCATTCCCACAGGGAATCTGAGGAGGCCCCGGGTTCTGATTCCCCTCCCAGGAGCTTCCTCTCAGGCCTCTGCAAATGACTTCCTCAGGGACAGGGGATGCTCAGTCACCTCTGGGGAGTCCGCGGAGCAGTAGAGCCTCACCTTTCAGAGCTAGGATCTTCTTCCTGCTCCTGGGCCTCCCAATCTCTTCCTTTGATGGTGAGAGGCAAGCAAGAGTGAGGGGCTGGGACCAGTTCTCAGTCTCCTCTCCCCAGGCCAGCTGCACACACGCAGTGCTCATGAATGACACAGCTTTCTGCCTCTAGCTCAGGGAGCTCTGTGTGCGTTTCTTTTACTCATGTTTCATTGATGAAATGTTTTCTGATTTCCTTCTTAGGGAAATGCAAGTGGGGGTTTTGTGTGTGACTCCACCCTGGATGTCTCCAGTCCCTGCTCCTCTGCTGAAGGCAGACCCAGGCTCAGGCCTACAGGTGCCTCTGAGCTGCCAGTAGGATTCTGCTTCAAAGGAGGCCAGACACGAATCCAGGCTCTGGCGGGAGGCTCTCAGGGTCACAACACAGCTCCCCGATTACCCCACACAGAGGAGGTTGGGGCCTCAGGCACCTGCCTCAGAAAGAAGCTGATGAGCCAGGACTGGGGCCTGTCCTCCCACAGAAATCTCACCCCTCTCCTGATCTGGTCCTTGCAGCTGAGACCAATGTTGATTTTTGCCGATGCCTCCTGCGCATGTCACAGATGGTCTGGGAGCTGGGGATGGAATCGTCCACCCACTCCCACCCCTGCCTGCCCTGCCCTTCCCTAGAGGGATGATGAGATTTCCCATCGCAGAAGGGTCTCTTGTTGCTTAGGAAAAGTGGGAATGAAGGGAGGAGAAGAAAGAGTCTTTCTCTGTGGGGCTGGGCTGGGGGCTCCTTACCTTCCTGCTGCTCCTCTTCCTCCCATGTGGGGGTGAGGGTGGGTCACAGGGGAGGTAGGAGAGTAACAAGAATAGGAACCCCCAGCTCCACACTCAGGTGAGGATGAAATCCACAATCAGGGAGTGGAGCTGGGGCCCAGCCATGTGGCACTAGGGCTCTTCAGAGGAAAGGGCATTTTTTCCATCTGAAGTGCAATGTCACCTTCAAGCAACTGAGACCTGGGCATCACTTTTGGGACTAGAGACTGGGGCCCAGGCCTGCATCACAGAGCTGGGGACCTCCTCCTCACCAAGGGCTCCTGACAGCAGGGCAAGGGCAGTGGGAGGAGGAGGCTGAAGCACAGCCCTGCCCTCAGGTCCCAGTTCCAGTCCCTCCACCCTCCTGTGTCCCCCAGATCTTTTCTTCCCTCTCCAGTTGCTCACCCTGTCAGAGACAGCCCTGGGTGCATTTTCTATTCTGTTTCCTGGAACACAGATGTGACCTGGCTTTGTGGAGATGTCTGTGCCAGTTCCCCAGTTTCCCACGTCTTTAAGATCCAGACTTCTCCCTGGAGTTTCTGTTATTTCTCCCGTTTCTTACTCCCAGGATCTCTTTTGTTTGCAGTTCTAGCTTTCACCCTTAATATGTTCTTACCCTGCATCAACTCAGACATAGAACTTACATTATTTGTATTTATTGATCATTGTGTATTTTGATTACAATTTTCATAATTTTTAAATGTTTAATATTTATTTTTGTGGGCACACAGTAGATGTATATGCTAATGTGGTACATGAGATACTTTCATACAGGCATGCAGTGTGTAATCATCACGTATGGTAAATGAGGTGTCCATCACCTCCAGCCTTTTTCCTTTGTGTTACAAACCATCCAATTATCCTCTTCATTTTTTAAATATACAATTAAATTATTATTGACTATAGGCATTCTATTGCTGTCAAATACTATAAATAGTCGGTTTTATTCATTCTTTCTAATTACCTTTTTTATCCCTTAACCATCCCCACCTCTCTGCCACTGCACCTTCCCAGCCTCTAGTAATCATCCTTCTACTCTGTATTTCCATGAGTTTGACTGTTTAATTTTTAGCTCTCACAAATAAGAGAGAACATGTGATGTTTGTTTGTCTTTCTTTGCCTAATTTCACTTAATGACCTCCAGTTCCATCCATGCTATTGCAAATGATAGGCTCTCATTGCTTTTCTGTGGCTGAAGAGTGCTCCACTGTGTATATGTACCCTTTTCTTTATCCTTTTATCTGTTGATGGACACTAACTAGGTTGATTCCAAATACTGTCTATTGTGAACAGTGCTAGAAGGAACATGGGAGTGCAGGTATCCCTTCAATATACTGATTTCCTTTCTTCTGGGTATGTACCCAGCAGTGGGATTGCTGGATCATATGGTAGCTCTAGTTTTAGTTTTTGAGGAACCTCGAAACTGTTCTCCATAGAAGTTGTACTAACTTGCATTTCCACCAACAGTGTATGAGGGTTCCCTTCCCATTCTTGCCAGCATTTGTTATTGCCTGTCTTTTGGAGAAAAGCCATTTTAACTGGGGTGAGATGAGATCTCATTGTAGTTTGATTGCCTTTCTCTGATATCAGTGATTTGAGCACGTTTTCATATACCTGTTTGCCATTCATATCTCTTCTTTTGAGAAACGTCTGTTCAGATATTTTGAGTAATTTTTACTTTTTTATTATTTTATTTTAACTTCTGGGGCACATGTACATGATGCACAGGTTTGTTACATAGGTAAATGTGTGCCATGGTGGTTTGCTGTACCTATCAACTCATCATGTAGGTATTAAGCCCGGTATGCATTAGCTATTTTTCCTGATGCTCTCTCCTGCTTCTGACAGGCCCCAGAGAGTGTTGTTCCCCTACCTGTGTGCATGTATTCCCTTTGGTCAGCTCCCACTTACAGGTGAGAATGTGTGGTGTTTGGTTTTCTGTTCCTATATTAATTTGCTGAGGATAATTGCTTCCAGTTTCATCCATGTCCCTGCAAAGGACATAATCTTATTCTTTTTCAATGGCTGCGTTGTATTCCCTGATGTATATTCCCTTTAACCAGTCTATCATCGATGGGCATTTAGGTTGATTTCATGTCCTTGCTACTGCGAATAGTGCTGCAATGAATATATACATGCATTCATTTTTGTAATAGAATAATTTATATTCCTTTGGGTATATACCAAGTAATGGGATTGCTGGGTCAAATCGTATTTCCTGTTCTAAATCTTTGAGGAATCACCACAATGTCTTCCACAATGATTGAACTGATTTACATTCCTGCAAACAGTCTAAAATTGTTTGTGTGTCTCTGCAACTTCACTAGCATCAGTTGTTTCTTGACTTTTTAATAATTACCATTCTGACTGGCATGTGATGGTATCTCATTGTGGTTTTGATATCCATTTCTCTAATGATCAGTGCTGTTGAGCTTTTTTACATAATTTTCTTGGCTGCATCTATGTCTTCTTTTGAGAAGTGTTTGTTCATGTCCTTTGCCCACTTTTTAATGGGGTTGCTTGTTTTCTTCTTGTAAGCTTCCTAAATTCCCTTTAGATTCTGGATATTGGATCTTTGTCAGATGGATAGATTGCAAAAATTTTCTCCCATTCTGTTGGTTGTCTGTTCACTCTGATGATAGTTTCTTTTGCTGTACAGAAGCTCTTTAGTTTAATTAGATACCATTTGTCAATTTTTGCTTTTGTTACAATTGCTTTTGGTGATTTCACCATAAAATATATGCCCATGCCTATGACCTGAATGGTATTGCCTAGATTTTTTTCTAGGGTTTTCATAGTTTTGGCTTTTACATTTAAGACTTTAATTTATCTTGAGTTAGCTTTTATATTCATTGTAAGGAAAAGATCAGTTTTAATTTTCTACACATAGCTAGCCAGTTTTCACAACACCATTTATTAAATAGGAAATCCTTTCCCCATTGCTTGTTTTTGTCAGGTTTGTCATCTTGCCTAGAGATTGCACATTGAATTACCATTTGGAGGTCATCCCTCCCCACCTGGAGTGGATCAAAAGTAACAGGGGCCAAAAGGAGAAAGTTTGAGCCTTGCCAGGTGAATATTGGTGTTGAACAAAGTGACTTGTGTCTGTTTCGTTACATGTATTTTGCTTTGGCTGGGAAGGAAAATATTGACTTGATTCCCAATGAAGCCTATTGGGCAGCATCTTGCAAAATTGAGAAGCTTTTGCCTATGGGTCCCTCAAACAGAAAATGATAATTTTATTTTGTAATGGAACTTGGCTCCCATAGCTATGATATAGTAAGCGGGGTCATCAAAGCTACTTTGTCTTTCTGAAAGCTGCCTAGAAAGAGAACCCAGAAACCTGATATGCTGGCAAAAGGAAAAAGGGTAAGAATTTCTTATCAACCAAGTTTCTTGTCTTTCTCTCTCAGTGTGTCTCTCTCTCCCTCTCCCTCTGTGTGTTTGTGTGTGTGTGTGTGAGTGCAAATGGTAAAATGGACTGTCTCCTCTGCAAAGGTTTGATTAATAGAAAAAGGAGTTTGTGAGACTCAACTTTGGCTGTAGTAAATCTGGAGCACTTTGTGTTAAGAATTTGTGTTTCTGCTTTTTTCTTTAATGGAGAGGGAGGTATCACAGGAGAGAAGGTGGGCTTAGGACCCCTATAAGCCTGCTTTTCAAGTTAGCCTGGCAGCTGGTCACTTACAAACTTTGCTGGGGGTCCCTGCACCAGTGCCATATGAAGTTTCTCTCTTTTGGTTTTATGTCCTTGAGAGCTTAACCTTGTGACCATGTGGGGATACTTTCTCTTAGTCTCTGCCATCCAGTGGACATGAATTTGGGGATTCATGTCATAGCCCTAAAAATTATCTTGAGTCATTAAAAGCCTTTGCAAGGTTGAAATTGGCACCTCTAAGCTCCTTCTGGGAAGAGCAACAAAACCTGCTGAATCCTGTAGCTCAGTAACCAAGAATTTGTCTTTTGACAGTGGCTGCCCCAGGTTCTATTCTTGGCTTTGGGAATGATTTCTTTCTGGTTTGTTATTTGTATAACTTTGCCATTTTTTGAGGGTTCCCCACCCCATGGATAGCTTCTGATTTCCTGTCTTGAATTTTCTTTTCTCTGAACTACCCTGGGAAAATTCTAAATCTTGTTTTAAAATAACTGCTTATCATCTCTTTGAAACTCTTCATGAGTTCATGTTTAAGTTATAACCTTAGTTAAAACTTACTAATTTCATGTGAGAAGTTGCCTGATATAGAATTCAAAAGCCAGAAATGTTGGCTATCCTCACTAGAGCCTGGTAATGAGATATTTTAAAAGTTTTTTTTTTAAACAAAAGAGCTCTATGGTTAAGAGTGGCTTAATTAAAAATAGATATCCAGGGTTGGATGGAGTAACCCTGGATAAAACTTCAGGAGGCCAAAGTAGGAGGTTTGCTTGAGAAGGAGTTTGAGACAAGCCTGGAAAAAATAGACCACATCTCAAAAATAAATAAATAAATAAATAAATAAATAAATAAATAAATAAAGTATCCAAACTATATCTATTTAAAAGGCCTTTATCTTTTCTTCTTCTTGATGCATGTCTTTGTGGAAAAAGTTTTTTTCTTCTGAATTGGTTTTCTCCACTTTTTCTTCTTGCGGCTCTTGAAACCCACATGGGAGAACCTAGATAAATTTTAACAGCCTGGGACTCATAGGGAAAAACAGAGGAGGCATCACACATCCCATTGTGGGAAAAACCTCCGTTTTCCTCATGAAACCCCAGGAACTGCAAGTTAATAAATCTCCCTCGAAATCTAAGTCTCGGTTCAATTTTCAATTTTACATTGTGTTACCTGAGTTTTTTTTTTTTTTTTCTTTTGGGTGTATCAGAAATTGCTTCACATTATGGGAGAGCTTTTAGCCATGGTTTGTGATAACCAGATAGGAAATCCACTACAAGGGACTGCTAATGGCAATTAGGAAGAATACTTGGCTCCTTGTATGCTTGGATCAGAGAAGCATGCTCTTGACCACCTAGAAGGTATGGAAACATCCCTACCCCCTACTGTGAGATGATAATTCCAAGGGGGATGGGCCAGTTACAAAATTGGCTAGTTGGCTTTGGATTGTCTTGCAATAAAATGCAGGGTAGAAGCACTGCAGTAGCTTCTTCTGTAGTATTTCCCTCTTTTGGGGGGAATCCAGGATCCCATATAAAATGGCACCCTTAATTTGGGGGATCTGTTTTTGCCCTCCAGCTGTGCCTGATTATTAGACTCTAGAAACTGCATACTTTTCCAGCCCTGTTTCTCAAAGGGCTCCAGCCCAAATCTCGTAATCCCATTAGGAAACTTAAGAACTGGCAAATAAAAAATCTTACAATTACTGGATCTTCTGTCTTTCTATGTATTTATACATGTTGTGTATGTGAAGTTTACATAAAAGAGTTCTAATTAATTGGTTTAAAGAAAAGTAAGCACTTAAATATTTTGTCAGTAAAATTAAAACTAATGCCCTTTAGATCACCTAACTTTAATAATCTTTTGCTAATAAAGACAGATTTAAAAATTATTAATAAAATAGGCTGGGTGCAGTGGCTCATGCTTGTAATCCTTACACTTTGGGATGCCAAGGTGGGCAGATCACGAGGTCAGGAGATTGAGACCATCCTGGCTAACATGGTGAAACCCCGTCTCTACTAAAAGTACCAACAAATTAGCCAGGTGTGGTGGCGGGCACCTGTAGTCCCAGCTACTGGGGAGGCTGAGGCAGGAGAATGATGTGAACCCAGGAGGCAGAGCTTGTAGTGAGCCGAGATCATGCCACTGCACTCCAGCCTGGGTGACAGAGTGAGACTCCATCTCAAAAAAAAAAAAAAAATTATTGGTAAAATAAGCATGTCTTCAAAATTTAGATATTTGGTCTAAATTGAGTCTGATGTTAGGTTTGCTAAATGCTTTATGATCATAAACTGCTTCTTTAATTTTTGAAAATTGTTCAATTTACCTAGCTTGGAGTCATTACATTCTAGATAAGAACTGGTGGCATGTAAAATTAGCCCCCTAGCTATGCAATGAAGGTTATAAAGAAAAGATTTTGTCTAAGAAAGGATCTTGTATGGTAAATTTTTGTCCTAAAGTGAAATGACTAGTTGTTGAAATGACGTCCAAGCATGTAACAGATGGTCTAAGTCATGAAAGGATTCATGAAAGGGAATTTATGCAAGAAACGTTGTACAATTTAAAGGTTATTAGGCTGCCTAAATGTTTCATAAATGCCACTATGACTCTTAACTGTGCACTTACCTGCTTTACTGTTAGGTAAGTGCTGGGCACATGTGGAGTTAGACACATCTCTTAGCTATGTTGGAAAAAGTCAGAAGTGATCTGCACTTCTGTCCTTTGTCTGTCCTAAGCTCCACACCTGGTACATAATTAAAATGGCCTACTAACCAGTTATTTCACCAAAAATAGAAGTTGCACAGAGTTAACAGTGTAACATATTTTTGAGGCGACTGAAGAAACAGTTCCACGTGCAAGGCATGTAAGAAAAGTAGAATGTACTTTTGGTAAAAGATTAGAAGAAGTCCTGGGAATATGGATTTCTTGCCCAAGTTTAGAGGGTTAAAGTATTGTTTTAAGTGAGATAGGAAATGTCTAAAGGCTTAAGCAAGTTGTGAAAAGTTTATACAAAATTAATTGTAGAAGAGATTCTGTGTGTAAACATATTGGCTAAAGTTATACGGGTACTAGTCAATGTTCCCATAAGTTGAACATTGGAATAAAAGCATAACAGAGTTTTCTTAAAACATGGTTCTGCTCTGTAACAACAACAACTAAATTGTAAAGGGTTATAAAAGGTTTATAAAAACATTAACTTATGGTTAAACTAATTAACACTGAATAGATTTATAAAATGTTAATAAAAATTAGCTTTAGCTTTAAAGATGCAATAATGCAAACATGAAATTTGGTTTCCTCTTTTGAAAAAAATTCTTATGTAATAGTTAGAGGCAATGAAAAAATTTTGTTTGCCTTTTAAGGGAGGGGAGAGAGAAGAGACCAATTCAATGGCCTCACGCTGTCTTCACTGGATCTTGCAGTTTGAGAAACTGAATCTCCTTTCTATCAAACTAAAGGATTATTTTCCTTTTTAAAACTTTGTGAATTATCATTTTGGCTAAATAAATGACTTATGGTGACCTAGGATTCTATTTTGTGATATCCAGTGTATTAAAACTTTGATATTTGACAAACCTGCCAAGATCAAATTTGAAGTTTAAAAAAAGGTCCCCTGCAGTCCAAAAAGACATAGTCTGCTTATTTAATGTATTAAAATCATGCAGAAAATATGGCTAAATATAAAATGATGTTTAACTTCCTTTGGATTATATTCATATAAGTACATTATTAGCATGTGTTCCAAAATTGAATAAGATTTCTATAATTTTGATATGCCTTAGCATATGTTATCAGTGATAATTACAATTGCTATGTTAAATTATTGTATCCCACAGAGGTTAAAAATGTTCTTGTCAGTTGTGTTTGACTTTGGCTGCCCTAAAATGTCTTCTCATCACCAGACAATTGTTGTCTTGTTTTGATCCTCTTTAGAAGATGGTTTTGTAATCAGCTATAAAATCTTGATGGGTGCTTTTGAATGCAACTGTCTGATAGCTTTGGAGATAGGAACATTAGAATAAAGGAAAAAAATGTTCAGGACTTTCATGGAGAGCTGAGATGTTCATGAATATTAAGCAGAACAAGAGTTTGCTGAATGGAATGAGCTAATAGAAAACTGAAATGATCTTTTCTTTGTTTTGTTTTGTTTTAATTTAACACGTGTCTGATCCTTTTCATTTTTCAGAGAGCCAAGAAAACGTTTCTTTTGAGCTACTTACAGCTTTTAACAACTGAGTAAAATATATTCCTGTGAACAAAATTTGGACCATGTTTGTTTCTCTCTACCTGATTTCTCTGGAATCTGGAAGCTATTTGCAAGTATTCTTAATTTATGGCTACGTGATTGTTTGCATAAGTGTAATAAAAATGTTTTCTTTTGCAACAGGTAACCATTGGAGAAATTGTTTATTTTACCAAGGCTTTGACTGGAATGGCATGCTTCTGTTTAAGGAATCAAACTTGACTTCTAGAGCCAAAAAAAACCCCTAGGGAAAACTGGCCGCATACCTTGTCTGCGCAGTCCCTGTACAGGGTTCCTAACCTATGGTAAGTAAAGAATGTCACTTTCCAACAGGCCCAGGAATCTTAAGTTCTCCTGGGATCTCAAGAAGAGAGGAATGTACCCAACTTATATGCATTTGAGGGTAAAAATCCACGGCTGGGATGGGCTTTAAAAAAAAAGTCTTATCTAAGACTCTTTATTCAGAATTCCATCAAAGCCAATTTAAAAGGCCTACGTGAAAAATAATTATTCTTGCTGTGCTGTATGCAAATAATCTTGCCAAGTGTAGTAAAACTAAAGTTTATTTCACAAACAAATCAACACTATCTCGATTTGTTTTTAATAAAAATAAGAACTGAAGAGAGAAAAATTGTTTCAAAAACTATAGTACATCTGTTGTTAATTGTTTTTGAGGATTTTTTTTCTGCCATTTAGACTGAATCCTAAATTTTGGGAGGCTACAAGTGTCCAAACTAATGCTTTTAAATCTTCACTTTTAAAACTGGGAATTACACTCCTTGTTCTATAACTCATTATTTACCTTATTGTACACTGTTTGCTTAAATGTCATACTAAAACTGTAGATGAGAATATGAATGCCTTTGTCATGAAAGCCTTGAAACCTCATCCCGGCCTGTGTGAGTGCACTCAAACACCTCAGACAGCTGCAAAGCAGTTCTGCTCCTCTCACTTTGGGGTCAGCATATGCCCCCTTTCCGCAGGAAGAATCCAGAGTGATCAATGGCCTTTTCCCATCTTCATGGCCCACACCTTAAGGGTAAGGTGCTATGAAACCATAAGGGAGGGATTGAAACAACCGTTGCAAAAATTATAGCTGAGAAAATTATGACAATGAAAGAGATCAGACGTAACTGACTCCATCTTGCTTCTAACTTTTAAGCTGTCCTTGTTCATTCCTGGGCATAGGCTGAACTAACCTTGGGAAGGAATTTGCAGACCCTCCACTCGATGGTTCAGCTGACACTATCTAGACTGGTAATCTGGCTCAATCAGTTCTGAGATTCTACCCAGGAACAGAAGACAGCAAGAATCTCAATTCGACCTCCTATGATTCTATCTCCAACTTGATCAATCGGCACTCCCCACTTTCCTAACCCCTACCTGTAAAATTATCTTTAAAAACTTAGGCTGGGCATGGTGGCTCACGCGTGTAATTCTGGCACTTTGAGAGGCCGAGGCAGGCAGATCGTGAGGTCAGGATTTGGAGAGCAGTCTGGCCAACATAGTGAAACACCATCTCTACTAAAAGTACAACAACAACAAAAAAAATAGCCAGGCATGGTAGGTGGCACCTGTAATCCCAGCTACTCAGAAGGCTGAGGCAGGAGAATAGCTTGAACCCAGGAGGCAGAAGTTGCAGTGAGCTGAGATCACATTATTGCACTCCTGCCCAGGCAACAGTGTGAGACTCCATCTCAAAACAAACAAATAAAAAATGCCCAGGAAGTCTGATTTGAATAATAATAAAACTGTGGTCTGACATAAAAATAAGGTAAAAACACATGTAAGTTAATTCTAATAAAGTCTGTTGTTACAAAGTATTTTTTAGTTTCTGTAACAACAGAACAATATTACAAGACAGAACCTTCAAAAACCACTTCATTGCAACTCTGAGTCCCTAAGGAAAAGAGAAACAAATGTGGAAAAAACAAATGCTTTTTTAATGGCACAGAGGTCATTGTTTTCTTCTATAATTATAAGAGCAACATGTAGATATCTGTGTATATATATACACGTATATGTGTTTTTTACATTTTAGATAGCATGTCATTCTCCATTTTATAAAAATTTTATATAGAATACATATACAGGAATGTGAATTGGAAAATATTAAGCATTAATAAAGAAAATAATGCATAACTCCTACTGGAATAACTTACAATTGTTTTTATATTTATCAACAACTCTAGAACTTTAACATGGATATATGTAAACGTGCCCACTTCCTTAGAATTCCATTTTGATTTCTCATTTTGTTTTGTTTTGTTTTGGTTTGGTTTTGGTTTGTTTTGAGACAGAGTCTCACTCTGTGGCCCAGGCTGGAGTGCATTGGCGCGATCTGGGTTCACTGCAACCTCCGCCTCCCCGGTTCAAGCAGTTCTCCTGCCTCAGCTTCCTGAGTAGCTGGGATTACAGGCACCCGCCACAGCGCCTGGCTAATTTTTGTTTGTTTGTTTGTTTGTTTGTTTGTTTGTTTGTAGAGACGGGTTTCACCATGTTGGCCAGGCTGGTCATTTCCCATTTTGAAAAGTAAAGGTTTCAGCAGAACAGAGACCTACTTTGTGCTGTGTCACATCGCCCTCTGGTGGCTAAATATCTTTCTTACACAGTAACCCCAAATAACTGTTACTGGGGGGCGGGGGGCTTACATGTATAAGTTCTTTTTTTATTATACTTTAAGTTCTAGGGTACATGTGCACAACGTGCAGGTTTGTTACATATGTATACATGTGCCATGTTGGTGTGCTGCACCCGTTAACTCGACATTTACATTAGGTATATCTCCTAATGCTATCCCTCCCCTCTCCCCCATCCCACGACAGGTCCCTGTGTGTGATGTTCCCCACCCTGTGTCTAGGTGTTCTCATTGTTCAGTTCCCACCTATGAGTGAGAACATGGCGGTATTTGACTTTCTGTCCTTGTGATAGTTTGATCAGAATGATGGTTTCCAGCTTCATCCATGTCCCTACAAAGGACATGAACTCATCCTTTTTTATGGTTGCCTAGTATTCCGTGGTGTATATTTGCCACATTTTCTTAATCGAGTCTGTTACTAATGGACATTGGAGTTGGTTCCAAGTCTTTGCTATTGTGAATAGTGCCGCAATAAACATACGTGTGCATGTGTCTTTATAGCAGCATGATTTATAATCCTTTGGGTATATACCCAGTAATGGGATGGCTGGGTCAAATGGTATTTCTAGTTTTTGATCCTTGAGGAATCGCTACACTGTCTTCTACAATGGTTGGACTAGTTTACAGTACCACCAACAGTGTAAAACTGTTCCTATTTCTCCAAACCCTCTCCAGCACCTGTTGTTTCCTGACTTTTTAATGATCACCATTATAACTGGTGTGAGATGGTTATCTAATTGTGGTTTTGATTTGCATTTCTCTGATGGCCAGTGATAATGAGCATTTCTTCATGTGTCCGTAGGCTGCATAAGTGTCTTCTTTTGAGAAGTGTTTGTTCATATCCTTTGCCCACTTTCTGATGGGGTTGTTTGATTTTTTCTTGTAAATTTGTTTGAGTTATTTGTAGGTTCTGGATATTAGCCCTTTGTCAGTTGAGTAGATTGCAAAAATTTTCTCCCATTCTGTAGGTTGCCTGTTCACTCTGATGATAGTTTCTTTTGTTGTGCAGAAGCTCTTTAGTTAAATTAGATCCCATTTGTCAATTTTGGCTTTTGTTACCATTGCTTTTGGTGTTTTAGTTGTGAAGTCCTTGCCCATGCCTATGTCCTGAATGGTATTGCCTAGGTTTTTTTTTCTAGGATTTTTATCGTTTTAGGTCTAACATTTAAGTCTTTAATCCATCTTGAATTAATTTTTGTATAAAGTGTAAGGAAGGGATCCAGTTTCAGCTTTCTACATATGGCTAGCCAGTTTTCCCAGCACCATTTATTACATAGGGAATCCTTTCCCCATTTCTTGTGTTTGTCAGGTTTGTCAAAGATCAGATGGTTGTAGATGTGTGGTATTATTTCTGAGGGCTCTGTTCTGTTCCATTGGTCTATATATCTGTTTTGGTACCAGTACCATGCTGTTTTGTTTATGTAGCCTTGTAGTATAGTTTGAAGTCAGGTAGCATGATGCCTCCAGCTTTGTTCTCTTTGCTTAAGGTTGTCTTGGCAATGCAGGCTCTTTTATGGTTCTGTATGAACTTTAAAGTAGTTTTTTCCAATTCTATGAAGAAAGTCATTTGTAGCTGGATGGGATGGCATTGAATCTATAAATTACCTTGGGCAGAATGGCCATTTTCATAATGTTGATTCTTCCTATTCATGAGTATGGAATGCTTTTCCATTCATTTGTGTCCTCTTTTATTTCGTTGAGCAGTGGTTTGTAGTTTGCCTTGAAGAGGTCCTTCACATCCCTTGTAAGTTGGATTCCTAGGTATTTTACTCTCTTTGAAGTGATTGTGAATGGGAGTTCACTAATGATTTGACTCTCTGTTTGTCTGTTATTGTACAGGAATGCTTCCGATTTTTGCCCATTGAGTTTGTATCCTGAGACTTTGCTGAAGTTGCTTATCAGCTTAAGGAGATTTGGGGCTGAAACGATGGAGTTTTCTAAATATACAATCATGCCATCTGCAAACAGGGGCAATTTGACTTCCTCTTTTCCTAATTGGATACCCTTTATTTCTTTCTCCTACTTGTTTTCCCTGGTCAGAACTTCCAACACTATATTGAATAGGAGTGGTGAGAGAGGGCATCCATGTCTTCTGCTAGATTTCAAAGGCAATTCTTCCAGTTTTTTCCCATTCAGTATGATATTGCTTGTGGGTTTCTCATAAATAGCTCTTATTTTGAGAAACGTCACATCAATACCTAGTTTATTGAGAGTTTTTAGCATGAAAGGCTGTTGAATTTTGTCAAAGTCCTTTTCTGCATCTATTGAGATAATCATGTGGTTTTTGTCTTTGATTCTGTTTATATGATGGATTACGTTTATTGAATTGCATATGCTGAACCAGGCTTGCATCCCAGGGTTGAAGCCAACTTGATCAAGGTGCATAAGCTTTTTGACATGCTGCTGGTTTCAGTTTGACAGTATTTTATTGAGGATTTTTGCATCAACGTTCATCAGGGATATTGGTCTAAAATTCTCTTTTTTCATTGTGTCTCTGTCGGGCTTCGGTACCAGGATGATGCTGGCCTCATAAAGTGAATTAGAGAGGATTCCCTCTTTTTCTATTGATTGGAATAGTTTCAGAAGGAATGGTACCAACTCCTCTTTGTACCTCTGGTAGAATTCGGCTGTGAATTTGTCTTGTCCTGGACTTTTTTTTTGGTTGGTAGGCTATTAATTGTTGCCTCAATTTCAGAACCTGTTATTGGTCTACTCAGGGATTCAACTTCTTCCTGGTTTAGTCTTGGGAGGATGTATGTGTCTAGGAATTTATCCAATTCTAGATTTTCTAGTTCATTTGCATAGAGGTGTTTACAGTATTTTCTTATAGTAATTTGTATTCTATGGAATCGGTGATGATATCCCCTTTATCTTTTTTTATTGCATCTATTTGATTCTTCTCTCTTTTCTTCTTTATAAGTCTTGCTAGTGCTCTATCAATTTTGTTGATCTTTTCAAAAAACCAGTTCCTGGATTCCATGATTTTTTGAAGAGATTTTTTGTGTCTCTGTCTCCTTCAGCTCTGCTCTGATCTTAGTTATTGCCTTCTGCTAGCTTTTGAATGTATTTGCTCTTGCTTCTCTAGTTCTTTTAATTGTGATGTTAGGGTGTCAATTTTAGGTATTTCCTGTTTTCTCTTGCAGGCATTTAGTGCTATAAATTTCCCTCTACACGCTGCTTTAAATGTGTCCCAGAGATTCTTGTATGTTGTGTCTTTGTTGTCATTGGTTTCAAAGAACATCTTTACTTCTGCCTTCATTTCGTTATGTACCCCATAGTCATTCAGGAGAAGGTTGTTCAGTTTCTGTGTAGTTGAGCAGTTTTGAGTGAGTTTCTTACTCCTGAGTTCTAGTTTGGTTGCACTGTGGTCTGAGAGAGAGTTTGTTATAATTTCTGTTCTTTTACATTTGCTGAGGAGTGCTTTACTCCCAACTATGTGGTCAATTTTGGAGTAAGTGTGATGTGGTGCTGAGAAGAATGTATATTCTGTTGATTTAGGGTGGAGAGTTCTGTAGATGTCTATTAGGTCCACTTGGTACAGAGCTGAGTTCAATTCCTGGATATCCTTGTTAACTTCTGTCTCGTTGATCTGTCTAATGTTGACAGTGGGATGTTAAAGTCTCCCATTATTATTAGGTGGGAGTCTAAGTCTCTTTGTAGGTCTCTAAGGACTTGCTTTATGAATCTGGGTGCTCTTGTATTGGGTGCATATATATTTAGGATAGTTAGATCTTCTTGTTGAATTGATTCCTTCTTTGTCTGTTTTGATCTTTGTTGGTTTAAAGTCTGTTTTATCAGAGACTAGGATTGCAACCCCTGTTCTTTTGTTTTGTTTTGTTTTGTTTTCCATTTGCTTGGTAGATCTTTCTCCATCCCTTTATTTTGAGCTTATGTGTGTCTCTGCACGTGAGATGGGTCTCCTGAAAACAGCACACTGATGAGTCTTGAGTATTTATCCAATTTGCCAGTCTGTGTCTTTTAATTGGAGCATTTAGCCAATTTACATTTAAGGTTAATATTGTTATGTGTGAATTTGATCCTGTCATTATGATGTTAGCTGGTTTTTTGCTCGTTAGTTGCAGTTTCTTCCTAGCATTGATGGTCTTTATAATTTGGCATGTTTTTGCAGTGGCTGGTACTGGTTTATCCTTTCCATGTTTAGTGCTTCCTTCAGTAGCTCTTGTAAGGCAGGCCTGGTGGTGACAAAATATCTCTGCGTTTGCTTGTCTGTAAAGGATTTTATTTCTTCTTCACTTATGAAGCTTAGTTTGGCTGAATATGAAATTCTGGGTTGAAAATTCTTTTCTTTAAGGATGTTGAGTATTGGCCCCTACTCTCTTCTGGCTTGTAGAGTTTCTGCCGAGAGATCCACTGTTAGTCTGATGTGCTTCCCAATACCACCTTATTAGAATAAAGCTCAGAGGAAAAGACCACATTCTAGGTCACACGGTGAGGAGGAGTGGAGCCGTGCTCTGCTCTCCGCACTACCTACAAGATCCCAGGCACAAGCTCATGTTCCACAGATGTATGGCGTCTAGAGGGCAGTACTCAGGGGATGATCTTAGGGTGTCTTCTCCCTGGAGCAGGGAACTTGCTACTGCCAGTTGTGCACTTGCTCCTTCTGCAGGCTCTGAAGTGAGCACTTGTATTGCCATGAATTGTACATGTTCTCTCCTCTAATATAGAAAAAAAATATTTATTTAATCTTCAGTTTTATTGTCTCTGAAGCACGTTGAGTGAGCAGAAAGAAAGAAATCACATTCCTTATCCTGCCCCACAGCCAGAGATTCCTGAAGACAGAGCTGATGTGATGTACTCATAGGTGGGTCTCTGACCCTCAGAGGTGGCCTTGGTCTTCAAGTTTCAGCCATTCTGGGAAGCCAAGGACACCCCCATCTCCTCACTGCTGATCTGCAGCTCATCTGAGAGCAGCTTTCTCTTTGGAATGTCTTGTGTTTAAGGAATAAGAGTCCCTGTTTCCGGTTTGGGTGCCCAGGTGCACCTACTGGATCCCACCCAGGATTGGAGATACTTTCCAGAACACAACATCATCTGGTACATGACCAGTCACAGCATTTCACTTTCACAATTTCAGCTTCCTGAAAAGTTTCCTTCACTGATTGCAGCATAATCGTGGTTCAGCAGCCTCCAAGACCGGGATCAGTGTGGGCGGCAACAGGGAGAAATTCAAAAGGAAGTTCTCAGTGGCGCTCTCCGTGAGTACAAAGAAGCTTCATAGTCCCCAGGACACCCTTCCTTGCATGGTATAACTGACATCTTTACTTCTTTTGTCACGTTTGTTCTGTAAATCACAATGAATGGGGTGTTCTTCATCTATTATATATCTGCTAAGTCTTTTTTGGCATCTTTGAAGAAACTGGTAACTTTATCCTCTGTAATATCCCTAAGTCCTAAAAGTCTTTTTTGGTATCTGTTTTGTTTGAAATTTACACAGCTACCATAGCTTTATTTTGGTTCATATTTTCATAATCCATGTTTTCTCATCCTTATCGTTTATATATGTGAATGTGTAAAGTACCTTTCCTGTACATAGCTAATAGTTTGGTTTTGCTTTTTTAGATCACCTATAAGTTCTATTTTAAAACTAATATTATTTTTCTCTTATTTTTTGTTTAAAATAGCATTTCATACCGATGTTTATTTCTCCATTAACATATTATCTAATTCACTTTTTACAAATATTACATTGGTTACCATAAGATTTGCAAAGGAGCAATTCTTCATTTTGGAACCCTTTCTTATTTTCTGGTACCATAAGAAATTGTAGACTTTACTCCCGTATTCTCTTTCCAGGCCCTAGAATTAGCCATTTCTCCAAGAAATGCTGGTTCCTTTCATAGCAGAATGGTATTAAAAACTCAAATCTTAATTCTCGGTATATTTTTTGTTAATGTGCTATCATTTCTTGTAGAACCTCTCAGGTAATGACTCTAGGAAGTATGTGTTGTGTGTTAACCCATATATACAAACATCTAAACTATTTTTATCTAATTTATGTACCTATATTATACTAAACTTCCAGATATACTGACATGTCTGCCCTAAGTTAATACCACCTGAATGTTTATCACCTTCCTTCTATTCTTGTCCCTATCCTTGTACTTCGACCGTGGAGAACCCCCTCCTGCCACACACCATCTATTCTCTTTGTAGTCCAGTTCCAGGATTTCTGTAGAGTGGAACCAGATTGTATACGTTGTGCTCCTTCGTGGAACATTATCAGCTGGGGTACAGTGTTGATGTGCACTTTCTTTATTCTTTTTGTTTGTTTGTTTGTTTGTTTTTGAGATGGAGTCTCGCTCTGTCGCCCAGGCTGGAGTGCAGTGACCGGATCTCAGCTCACTGCAAGCTCCGTCTCCCTGGTTTATGCCATTCTCCTGCCTCAGCCTTCCGAGTGGCTGGGACTACAGGAGCCTGCCACCTCACCCGGCTAGTTTTTTGTATTTTTTTAGTAGAGACGGGGTTTCACCGTGTTAGCCAGGATGGTCTCAATCTCCTGACCTCGTGATCCGCCTGTCTCGGCTTCCCAAAGTGCTGGGATCTTTATTCTTTTATCTTATTGACTACACTATTTCTGAAGCTACTTGGCATCTCTTCAGATTTCATACAGTTGATGACATTAGATATTTTCTGTATAGTCTGCATTCCATCCTGGAATTCCTAATCTCCTGTTTATTTTTATGTTTTTGTGAATTAGAATTAACCCTTTATGCTGTATATTCTGTTGATTTCAGCAAATTCATATCACATATTTACCATTACAATATTATACACAATACTTTCATGACCCTTTTAAACCTCATATTCTTACCCATTTTCATCATCTCCTTAAATTTCTCACAAATACAGATTTATCTAGTTTGTATATTTGGACTTCTCCAGAATATCAAATAAATGAAATAACATGTTATATAGCTTTTTCAGACTTGTTTATTTCACTTAACAATATGCATTTAAAATTCATATATATGTTTTCATGGTTTGATAGCTCTTGTTTATAATTGATGAATGTTATTCTATGAATTTACTGCTGACTGTTTATCTACTTACCTACAGAACTTCTTGAGTGTTCCTAGTTTTGACAAATATGAATGAAATTATTGTGATTATTCATGTGTAGTTTTCTTTGTGGTCATATATTGAAAGTCAGATAGAAAAATACCTAGGAGCATGGCTGCTGGATTGCATGTCAAAACTATGTTGAGATTTGGCTGAATTTGCCTCCTAGAATTTCTATGAAGTGGAGGCACTTAGCTGACCCTGTCTCCTTGCTGGGAGGAAGCCCAGTGCTCAGGGTGGGGGCACCTGGATGGATCCAGGCCCAGCTCCCTCTCAACAATTAAGAAGAGTAAACCTGCCCTGTGGATACACATCTAGGAAGCAGATGCCCCAGACGTGCATTGTCCAGGAACACAGAGATGCTCAGAACTCAGGCAGGAAGGGACACACTGAGGAGCAGGTGCTGGGATAGACGAGGAGGGGAGTTTCTAGCAAAATCTTTGGTCCTCATTTAGCGACACTATATCTAATTCCCAGGAAAGCTTCCACTCCATCATTTGTAAAACATGCCCTGAAACTTCCATGCTCAAACTCAGTGAACTCAGTGGATTTAGCTGGAAGTGTGAAAAAGCTAAAATGAAAATGATCCAAATTAATTCTGTGATATTTGGTCATTTTCCAGGGAATGCCCCAGTAATACTGATAATAACAATGATGTTAATGTCAAAGGCAACACACATGGTCAGCATGATGGCAGTGTGTCTCCTGGTAGAATATATTTATTTACTTGAAAATTACGTTCATAACCATATTTTCCCACAGAAAATCCCACTTTCTCTTCTCACAGTCAATTTCAGTATCCTCATGCTCAGAGTTGGAAGCACCGTGTCCTCAGGAGATAGGAGCGAAAGTCACTAGCATACCTCTGGAGTCCTGGTGCCAGACTCTTCTCCATCTTTGTGGCAATCAAAAGCAAAGATTCTGTACCTACTTGAAGGACTTTATAAACAAATTATGATTTAATTTACAAGAATACTATCTCACACACGTACACACACAGGTTTTTAAAATTTGATTGTTGTCTTTTCCATGATTATTTCTTATAGTGTTCTATATTTATTTAATATATCAGTTTTACTTTAATTATATGTAGGTTCCTCATTCCTTCATGTGTGTATTACATTTCCCTGCAACTATCATGTGTTTTATGTACTTAGCAATGTAAATCTGATTTCAGTTGTTTGTGCAGCAGGCAGGGGAAGCAGAAGAAAATGGGTCAGACTCGTGACCCTCCCTGCATAGCCACAGGTTCCCAAAAGCAGAGGTCCCTGATATGCACCCTCCCTGGGACAACTTTCTTATTGGTGGGTCTTGTGTTTAATTAATGAGAGTTTCTGTTTTAGGTGTGTGGGCCCAGGTGCAGCTACTGAATCCAGTACAGGAGGGGAAATAAGCTTCCAAAACATAGTATCATCTGAGAGATATCTGTGTCCATCCCTGTGTACCATCTGAATTCCAGCTTCCTGGGAAAAGCTTCAGAATTATAAAAACTTTTCATATGTGCCCTGTGCTGTGGTTCTTCTGTGTCATCACATGTTCAGCTACATCTGTGTGGTGCCACTTACACTTGATGAGATGAGATTCCTTCTGCTCCTTTCACGTCACTGATGATCTCTGAAGCTACTTCAGATTTCTTCTTTAATATGTAAAGAGCACGTCAATCATCACCCACATTCTTATAATAATAAAAGTCTGGAAAATTGATTATCAATGATTTCTTGGATCTATTGAAGAAATGAAATTGCAAGGAAAACCAGGACCCAAAAACTAGAAAGACATTAAAATATAGATCACCACACTGATGTAATAAACTTTCTGTGTCAATAAGATACCCAATTACAAACAAGACCTAAGGCTATGCCAGGCCAGGATTAAGTCACTCACCCCTACACTTAAAAAATAGAATATGTTGTAATGGCCACAGGGCTTTTTCTTTGTCTCTAACAGCTAAACAAGCACTGGTCCTGAGATAAGCAATATTAAAACATTTGCAGCTCATGGAACTCCAAACATGGAGTAACTGCGACCCTGTTTTACAAGCCATAAATAGAGCTTTGATTGGACAAGAGACAGATTTCAGTAACTTTCTACTGAAAAGAGACCACTGACCATGGACTTGGCCTCTCCAATTTCCAGAGGCTGTGCACTGTGTGTCTTTCTGCCCCTGCACAAAACCCTTCTTATGTGCAGGGTTCAACTGTAATTTACTTACTTCTTAAGTCCTCACCCCAAAGCAAACATGAAATGCATGTAACATGTGTGTCTGCTTATTAGACTTGACAGCCTGCCCGCCATGTGAACACCCACAGCTCCTTCAATAGCCTGCTGAATGTGTACACTTGGCCAGTCCATTCATTCACATGAATTCATTTCTCATCTTTCCCTCTCTTGAAGTGCCTGCTCAACATCTCTGTGGGAGGCTTTGCTTCCCAGTCTGTTAAGATGACCGTCCTGCAGCTTCAATCCTTTCTCGCAAATAAAGCCTCCTTTCTAAATTGGTAAATTGGGTGATTCTTCAGTTGACAGCACAAGCTGGCAGAAACAGTTATATGGTAATTGCATAAATGTCTGGAGGACAGGTGTGGACAGGGATAGGGTAAGAATTCCAGGGAGGCTGCACACCCCACACTTTCATGGAATTTCCCTCCAGAAACTTCTGTGTTCTCAAGATGAGAATCCAAACAAAATCACTCATGGCTCTGTCATCAGGAGAACTATTCTCTGATAAATATGCTTGGAACTTTCTCCTAACAGACCCTACAGGGAAAAAATACTTTTCAAGATCTTTATTCTATGTGAGACGAAGGGATCGCATCACCTCACCTCCTCACCAATAGGATTAATCTGGATTAAAGAGAGAAGTGTGGCAATGCACAGACTCTGTCCAAACACTAGAATTTAGGGAAACTGAAGGCAATGGGAGGGAACAAATCAAGGACAGTGAAGTGATTCAGAGCTTCTGAGAACAACAGCTTCAGGACCAAGGTCACAACCTCTCCCTCAAAGGCCTTAGATTTACCTCTTGTGGGGCATCTGCAGGGTTCTCAGGTGAGAACTGGTAAAAGGAACATGAAGACACTTTACAAATCTCCAGTAGTACTGAGCTTGCTTTAGCTCTGTTTGGAAAAAATAAAACAACAAAACAACAACAACAAACACAAGCAGGACTATGGCCAGTGTTGGAAGCACTTTTCATTGACAAGACACTTGGAAGGAGGGAAAATCTGAGGCTCATTACTGTGCAAATATGCCACTGTGAGTGTGTGTTTGGGGGGGCTTTGAGACATGGGGTCTTTGTGTAAAGTTATAATCTGATGTGACCTTCAACCACAGGTTGTCAATGTGCCACATGAACAAGAAATCCCACTGAGGACAATATCCTGGGAAAGTCTGGTTTTCTGTAAGATGAGTTCTGTCTTCCTGGACTTCTGAGCATACCAGAGGACAAATATCATTAAATAAAGTTCAGAGCAGGGAGTTCAGCATGTATCTTATCTTCTTCCTCAGGTTGGGGTGGTTTGAGTTATGAAATACCTGCCTCATGAATATGCAAATGTTGTCTACCAAGGTAAATACAGATCTGTCCTTGCCCAGAGAGCATCACACAACAACAACATCCCTCCCCTACAAAAGCCCCCAGAGCACAGCACCTCACCATGGACTGGACCTAGAAGATCCTCCTCTTGGTGGCGGCAGCATCTACAGATAAGAGAATCCTAAGTTCCAGGGCTGATGAGGGGACTGGGTAAAGTCAAGGGAGATTTTATCCACTCCTTTGTCCTCTCCACAGGTGCCCAGTCCCAGGTCCAGCTGGTGCCGTCTGGGGCTGAGGTGAGGAAACCTGGGTCCTCAGTGAAGGTCTCCTGCAAGGCTTCTAGAAACACCTTCACCTTCCACTACATGCACTGGATGTGACAGGCCCCTGGAAAAGGGCTTGAGTGGATGGGACCTGTTGATGCTGAAGGTGGTGAAACAATATACGCACAGAAGTTCCAGGGCAGAGTCACCATGACCGAGGACACGTCTACAGACACTGCCAAATGGAGCTGAGCAGCCTGAGATCTGAGGACACAGCCACATATTACTGTGTGAAAGACGCGGTGTGAAAATCCACATCATGAGAGTGTCAGAAATCCTGAGGGAGGAGGCAGGTGTGCTGGGCTGAGGAGATGACAGGATTTATGAGGCTTAAACGTGTTTAGAAAATGAGTTAAGTAATTGAGGAAAAGAAGCAATAGAAGGATTTATACACTCGAATTATATAGGAAATCGTCTTTTCGCCTATCACCATGTAAGTAACACTTACGGAGTGGGAAAGGCAGCAATCAGTCAGGCTGATGCAAACATTCCCATGGAGACTTTGTGGGGACATAAATGTTAAAATCAAATGGATAAATCATTTGGAGCAGGATTGCTTGATCACATGGTAAGACTAAACATAATTTCTCGGAAGTGGCCAACATTTCTTCCAAAATGTCTTTGCCACTTCTTTTACATTAAATCTATCTTAAAACACTTTTAGGATCACAGCAAATTTGAGTAGAAGAAACAGATTTCCCATGTACTCCTGTCCAAGACACGCACAGACTTCTCCGTGGTCAACACCCTGCACTGAAGTAATAAATAACCTGCAACTGATGAACCCGCATGAACACATCAATCGTTTCCTTTTCTGGTGGTCCCTGGTCTAACAAGCCTAAACTATCTTGAAGTGCCCCAGTTCTTCAATTAGGTCACTGGGAATGATGATGCCAGGTAGAGGGAGAGTGAGTAGGGATATTCCTCTTTGCACTCTTTCCTCAAGAATCCGTTCAATATGCATTGATTTAAGAGCTCTTCTGACTCCTAGTTTTCTATGCCCCTTCTCAGAGGGCATTCTACAATCTCCAAGCATTTACAGCAGGGGTCCCCAAACGCTAGGCAGTGAACAAGTGGTCCGCAGCCTGTTAGAAACCAGGCCGCCCAGCCTGAAGTGCATGGTGGGTGAGCATCACTGCCTGGGCTCCACCTTAGATTCTCCTACGAGCCGAATTCTATTGTGAACTGTGCATGCAAGGGATCTAGGTTGAGTGCTCCCTATGAAAATCTAATGCCAGATGATTGCAGGTGAAACAGACTCATCCCGTAACCACCCACTGCCATCATCCATGGAAAAATTGTCTTCCATGAAACCATTCCCTGGTGCCAAAAAGGTTGGGGACCACTGGTGTAGAGGCAGATCTGTGCAACTAAAAGGCCAGAAACTTCTGCTGAATCCCATAATTAATGTCATTTAATGAGCAGTGGAGACTTGTCATGAGGGCCTTCATGAATAATGCCCTTCAGTTGGATTTGAAACACTATAATCTTGTGGGGATGTTTCTGGATAAAGCCTTTTATGCAGAAAATGCAGACAAATTAATGGGATCCAGACAGGAAAACTTTCCCTTACAAAGTGGTTTGCCACCTGGAAGGAGCTCTCAGGGTTGGGCACTGGACCCTTTGCTGGCTGCACTTTAGCCAGAGGCCTGAGCCTCATTGGTCTTGCAGCGGGAGAGCCTCACTGGGGTCACAGGTTACAAAAATGCCTGTCATCCTCCAGCTGAGCAAGCCCAAGGGCATGCTTGTCAGTGTCGATCCCGTGCGGGGTGCACTCTGTAAGATGACAAGATGCACACAAACCTCCTCCCGCTAATTATCCACTACCAAGCACTCAACTGCAACCCGTGCTCCTTAAAGAGACAGCTGCCTGCAGGGATAAATAGAATGTACTATTTTCTTACCTGGGAAAGACACTGCCAAATACCACAAGTTTCTGGAAGGTTAACTCATAAGTATTCAGGAAGTGACTGAAGGGCAATGGTGAGTGAGGTGACGTGATAGCCTCAGGACTGCACATGAGGAGGGCTCCGTCCGCCATGCAGGCTTTTCCTCCAGGAGCTGCACCAGGAACTCATAGAGGATCAGGAAGGATTCTGAGACCCTCCTTCTTCTGTGGTGCAGCCCAAAAGGGGAAAATAAATTATAAAATCATAATCAATTTTAAGTATGGCATTTGTTAATATAAACTCTTTCTGAAACCTGTGGGAATCCTGACATAAGCCACCATTATCTGTCAACATTTAAACCCTCCTTCCATGGAGGTCAACTAGGTTGGATCCGTTCTTTCATGGATAATATCCCCAAAACTCCTCTCTATTCTTGCATATCCCTGGGTCTCTCAGTGACAAGTTCTCCTCAGTGGAATGTGATTGATGTAGTGAGATCTTCAATTTTCCTGTCTTCTGTGTTCTCATGTTTCTCTCCTTATCTGAGATTAAGAAACTCACCTGCATGTAGACATCACAGCCCAATATCTCTCATGGACAAAACGGTGGCCAAACAAACCAATCCTGTGGCTGACAGCAACCACTGGCAGCCACCACCCCCTCCACAGCCCTGTATCGGAACATTACATGAATGATTGTATTCACAACTTTCTTTTAGAATCATCTTAAAAAATTTGTTTCTCATTTCACACAGAGATGTCATCTATCCATTTTCTCTTCATAGAGAAACAGAAGGAGATGAATACGAAATACAATTCACATATCCAGATTATTCAAATATGATCGTCACTTTATCATCTTCTGATTTCTGGTCAACACAGAACACTCTACAAATTGTTCTCACTAGTGTTATACCAAAACTGATATATATTCCAGATGCTGAAATAATTTCAACTTACATTATTATTCTAATAATTCTAACAATTTAGAATTATAATCATCTTTTTTTTTTTGAGATGGAGTCTCCCTGTTATGCAATGGTGTGATCTCGGCTCACTGCAACCTCTGCCTCCCGGGTTCCAGCAATTCTCCTGCCTCAGCCCCCCCCAAGTAGCTGAGATTACAGGCACCCACCACCATGCCTGGCTAATTTATGTATTTTTAGTAGACGTGGGGTTTCACCATGTTGGCCGGGTTGGTCTCGAACTCCTGACCATAGGTGATCCACCCACCTCAGCCTCCCAAAGTGTCAGGATTACAGGCATGAGCCACCACGCCTGGCCAAATATCCTCTTTTCATAGATGGATAAACTAACCTAGGCCTTTGAAAATGAACCCTTTCCTGAGTGTGAAAAAATAAGCCATAGATTTGGAGAATTTGCTTGCAAATCAAATATTTGGGAAAGGACTTTTATTACAAATACACAAATTACCTTACAAATGAACAACAAAACCACACAATTTAATTTTAAAATGGGCAAAGACCTGAATAGAAACTGCACCTAAAAATAAATATTAAAAAGTGATCAACTGGGTTTTCATTAGGTAAATGTAATTTTAATATTGAAAAATCCTACCAATGTAATAGAATGGATAAAATACACAATATAGACAGTACCAAATGGTGATGAGGAAGTTGAAAAATAGGAGTTTTCACACCTTGCTGGTGGGAAGGGAATGCTGAAATGGCACATAGACAACTACAGTTGATAATTTAGTATATATTTCAGAATAACTAGAAGAGAAGATTTAGAATGTTCTTAACTCAAAGAAATAATTAGTGATTGAAATGAAGGGCATCCCAGTTATCCAGATACACATATAATATTCTTTTATCAAAATATCACATGTACCACATAAAGATTTTGTAAAGGACTTTAGAAGTCAACAGGACCACTTGTTTCTAAAGATAAGTCTTGCTAGTTTAATTATTTTCCTAATGGGTGGCAATTTTGAACATAGAAGAAATGTTAACAATTGTTTCTGGTAAGTTTTCTTCTTCTAGTGTCAGGAGAAAAGGTTTGCAGGGAAGAATCTGAGACCATCTTTCAAGTCTCAACTTCAATGTGATTATGTCAGTAAATATTTTCTGATATCCCTGACTAGGATAAATATCATATATGTCCTATAAACTAAAAGTAGAATTGTAAGCGCCCCAGCTGACCGGATGGGACCTTTCTCTTCATGAAGGGGTTCCAGAGACACTTGAAAAACTAGCTCAGGCCACGTTAGAAATAGAGGATCCAAAATGCTTCATTATACCCTCCTCCCTTTGGAATTCAAGAACAACTAACCAGCATTTTCATGAAAACAGAGAACTCAAAGCTCAGAAAACAGATTCTTGGTAGCAGTAAGATACCAAATTCCAACGTGACTCAGGAATAGCATCATACGACAGAGAGCAGTCCTTGAAAAGAATCAAAGGCTTTTAGCCTAAAATTTATTTCTTTGACATATTTCAAAATTTCCCTGCACAGTTACCTTTTGTGAGAGAAATTTACATTCTGTAGTGAATCTTCTTTCCTTTCTAGGTCTTTGTGTTATAATGAGGAGATTAGTTGAGAGTCTAGCATCTTTTAACTGTCTTAACAGAAAACCCTTTCCATCTATTGTCAGTAAGTATGGCTGCATAAGAGACTTTATCCACATAATATGAATCTTCTTCTCCAAAACCCATTATCTTAACCCAGTCATTTTTTTTCTACTGATTTCACGTCTTTAGATAAAACTTCAAATCTTTCAATCAACTGCCAATCAGAAAATCTTTTAATTCACCTGTAAGCTGTAATCCCCTCCCAACACTGCGTCACTTCTAGTTCTTTTGTCTTTATGGACCAAATCAACATATATCTCACAGGTATAGATTGATGTTACTAAATTTAACCTGCAATCAAACTACTTTGAGCACATATTCTCAAGATCTCCTGGGGCTGTGTCACAGGGCATGGTCCTCACATTTGGTTCAGAATAAATCTCTCTAAGTATTTTGCAAAGTTGACTTTTTTATCAATAGTTCTAATAGAACCTACTCTGTGGTCTTTGTTACATTCACAAGCATGATATTAATAAAGTGTTAGTTATTAAAAATAAGCCCATGTTGGTAATTTCTTATAAAGTTACACATAGACCAACTACAGAATCAAGTGTAAGTACTTCAAAGTATTTATGCAAATTATTTCAAAATTTATGTTCCACAGATGCTTCTATCAGATTTCTTATGTCAGCTGATTATTTATTTTATGATTTTTTTTTTGTAGATGATCATGCTCTATCTTTTCTAAGCCTATATTGTAGAATGTATGAAACTAGTCAGGGCTACATTTGAAAGTGATTGTTGCAGTGGCTGCTGGAATTGAAGTACATTTCCTCTGCAGCCACCAGACACTCAGATTCCTCCAGTGACACCTTAATTTTGTTTCCTACTTGGCTTTGGGTCTTAAAATTTTGCTGTCCTGAGAGATTCTATCTTCGTCTTCCCAAGGTCATCCCAGAACCACGTGGACCAGACAATTGTCAACGTGGTGGGAGGGGTTGCACGGAACGGGCACTCTCTGTCCTTCTGAGGGAGCCATACTCCAGGGCAGACATCGCAGTCCTCCCTCAGGATGTGTCCTTCCAAGTATCCCTGCCCCTCCTACAGATGTGATGCTGATCCATGCATCTTCCTCCCATCCCTGGGTAGAGGGTCTCCTTGTTTTTTCCCAGATCTTCTTCAAGCAGCCACTATCTCTTCCCACTGATGACTTCAGCTTCTTATTTTCTGCCCTTCCCAGCAGGATGAGGCTGTTTTTCCCTGAGGGAAGAGCAAGGAGGTGGGAGATGAGGCTGTTATTCCTGAGAGAATGGAGAGAGCCTTGGACTTTTCTTTCTTCTATCCCAGTTTCTATGAGTTTCTCCACTGCCAGTAACACAGAGGTGTTAGTGGCTTTGCCCCTGCATATTAATTCTTTGGTAATGAAGTGGTGGCAGGGTAGGTGGGTCTGGATGCATTTCAGCAACAGCTGCTGTTCCACTTTCCCACACAGAACTATCTTGGGAGGTAGACGCTGGAGATATTTATGATGTGTCCTCAATCCTGGGAGAAAAAGTTTCAATAACAATAGGAGTTCCTCAATTGTATGTTCTCTGGTAATTTAAAAAATAACTTCTTTATTATACCCAATTTTAAGCAATCTAGTAAATATGTCTAACTTAATTTTAACATTAGCTTATATGACATTTGCGACCCTCTGCCCCACATAATATTATATTCTCTTCCTGTTTATCCCTGAAATCACTGATTTTTGCAAGAGGTAAGGTCTCTTGTTTGTCCTATCACATGAATAAACTCATGTGTTAAAGAAAATGGGCCAATTTGTAGCTCAGTAAAGTTAGTTGTTGTTGGAAAAATAATATATTTTTTATGAGATGCCTACATCTCCAGCCTAAGTAGAAACTACATTTGTATAGTTTCAGAACTGGAAATTTGTATGTATCAGAAACTGGAAATAACACAAATATTAAGGAGATTTATAAATAAATAGTAGGGGTGCACTCATTAACTGGAACACCCTTCCTCATTAAAATCAACACATTCTTTATACACAATCAAATTACTGATTCACAAGTAATTATGCTGAGCAAGAGGCCAGAGAAATGAAATGGAAACTATAAGATTTCAAGTTAACAAAATCTTGAAAAATAGATCAAAAGTAAAAAAGATGAGAGGTTGACTCAGTGTGGTGAGAGGAAAATGAGTGGGAGGCAGGAGTTAGAGGAACACAGGGAAGATTTCAAGGGTAATTCGTTGTTATCTTGATTGTTATTTTGGATGCACAGGTGAGCACATGTAAAATTACATGTTTTTCCTTTGAAGACATGGCCTTGCTTTGTCATCCAGGCAGGATCTCAGGGGTGAGATCATAGCTCTCTGCAGCCTCAGACCCTGGGTCTCCAGCAATCCTCCTCCCTCTATCATACATAACTGAGACTACAGGTATGCACCACCATACTCGGCTTCAGTGCTTAATACACTGCACACTTTAATTATGCAGTATTTATTACATGGCAATAATGCCTAATAAAGGTATTGAAAATAAGTGGATAGATAATTTGTTCCATAGAGACTGATGGAAAGATAGACACTAACATGAGAAATGTATGACACTCAAGAAAATAATACTGTAGAAAACGTTCTTTTCTTTATATTTTTAAGGTAATCACAACAGTGCATACACATCACACTGTGTTCTCATTACAGAGAAAAGGTTCCGCAAACCTCGCTAGGTGTGACTGCCTGTGTGCTGGGCTTGGTTCAGGGAGAAGTCAGGTCCAGTGGTGAGAAGCACAGGCCCAGGTACCCAGGCCGACTCTGACCCAATGTGAGCTCTGGGGAGATTGTACAAACCGTCTGTGCTTTTACTGGTAATTTTTCATCTGTAACATGGAAATAACACTGATACTACATACCATGGTTTCTCTGCATATGTAAAAATAAAAAATAATTTGTGCTACCTTTAAATATATGCAGTTTATGTAGATCTATTATACCTCAATAAAGCTGTTTTAAAATAAAAATTACAAAATTATAAAAATTATAAGTTTTAAGGGTTTATCACAGAACAAACTTACAATAACAAACTACAATTTCCCAAATGCTATCAGTATCACAAATCTCGCCCAGGACACTGTCACGTGCTGTGAGCCCCACTCTCTCCAAAGGCCTCTCACCCCAGAGCTTGCTATAGAGTAGCATATATGCAAATAGAGCCCTCCCTCTGCTGATGAAAACCAGCCTAGCCCTGACCCTGCAGCTCTGGGAGAGGAGCCACAACTCCAGGATTTTCAGCTGTTTTCGTTTGGTGATCAGGACTGAACACAGAGGACTCGCCATGGAGTCATGGCTGAGCTGGGGTTTTTTTCGTTGCTCTTTTAAAAGGTAAATTGTAGAGAACTATTGAAACTGAGTGTGAGTAGACATGAGTGAGAGAAACAGTGGATATGTGTGGCAGTTTCTCAGCAGGGTGTTTCTGTGTTTGCAGGTGTCCAGTGTGAGGTGCAGCTGGTGGAGTCTGGGGGAGGCTTGGTACAGCCTGGGAGATTCCTGAGACTCTCCTATGCAGCCTCTGGATTCACCTTTAGTAACTACTACATGCACTGGGACCACCAGGCTCAAGGGAGAGGACTGGAGTGGGTAAGTTTAATGAGAAAGAAAGCTAACAGTTACACGACAGAATATGCTGTTTCTGTGAAAGACAGATTTACCATCTCAACAGATGATTCAAAGAACACACTGTACCTGCAAATGAACAGCCTGAAAACCGAGGACACGGCAGTGTATTACTGTGCTAAACACACAGCAAGGGGAGGTCAGTGTGAGACCAGACACAAAACTCCCTGCAGGAGAGAGCGAGGCCACCAGGGGGCGCTCGGGACTCACTGAGGACGGGATAGATTCCAGGAGCAGGTGCAGGGGGAGATATCCTTTCTCAGATGCAGGAGGCGGGTTTGTTTTTGCGGGACTCTGGAGTCTTATAAGGTGGCAATATTTTATTATTTTTATTTATGATGTATTTTTATTGAGATTTGTGTTTTTGTCATTTTAAAATTTATATGTAGGAGTATTTTTTAAAGATACATACCTTCAAGAAAAGATTCTTCCTAAAATTTGCACTTGTTCTTCTAGAGTTTTATTAACATCTGTTGATATCAGCAACTACATAGCTAGAGGGACATTAATTAACATCTATAGACATATGTATAAATACACATGCCTATGCATACATGAGTAGTAATTTATATTTAACATTATAATAGAACAATTCTAAAATATGTCCTAAAACATCAAACTTAATGATAAACTAAATATAAATTATTAGAGTAATCTTTAATTGATTTCAATCATTCTCTATGGTTTACATAAATCGATGTCTATTTGTAAGCTTAAACATAGTGTATTGGTAATTTTAAAATAGCCAAGAACAAATTTCAAATATTCTTGTTACAAAAAAATGATAAGGATTTGTGGATTTGAGGTAATATATACTTCGATTAGCTTGATTCAATTATTCCATATTGTATTCAGAAATCATAACATAGCTTTGCACCCCATAAACATATGGGGTGCAAAATTTCTTGCAAAGCATAACATAGCTTGGCACCCCATAAATATATGGGGTGAAAAAATTTCTCATTTTTTCAATGAAAGTTTAATTATATTTGTTAATCCATCCTAGGTCATGATTTTTTTCTCCCTGTCCAGATCTGATTGAATTGCCCCAAGGAACTCATCCATACTCCTGTCTCCGAAGGCTTGAGGAAATAGCTCCTAGATGGGTAGAATAGGGCAAACCGTGTGTGTCCACAGTACCTGGAGCATCTCTCTGCTTGGATCAAGCCACCTCCTCAGGATTACAGAGCTCTTCAGTTTTCTTAACATGCTGTTGTTGTACCAAATAAACACAAAAACACTACATTTTCTTAGCTTTAGTTTAAGTTTTTCAAAACAGCATAAAAGTAATAATTTTAACAATATATTACAACCTACTACATATGAAACTCTTCCTATGGTTCAAAGTTTCTTTTCAGGACTTTATATGTATTACATATTTTCAATTTATTTCTGATATGGAATGCGTATGTCTCTTTATTACAGATTATTCTTTCATTTATTTATTTATTTTTATTATACTTTAAGTTATGGGATACATGCGTAGAACGTGTAGGTTTATTACGTAAGTATGCATGCGCCATGGTAGTTTGCTGCACTCATCATCCCGTAATCTACATTAGGTATTTCTCCTAATGCTATCCCTCCCCTTTCCCCCCACACCCCAACAAGCCCCGATGTGTGATGTTCCCCTCCCTGTGCCCATATTTTCTCATTGTTCAACTACCACTTATAAGTGAGAACATGCAGTGTTTGGTTTCCTGTTCCTGTGATAGTTTCCTGAGGATGATAGTTTCCAGCTTCATCCATGTCCCTGCAAAGGACATGAACTCATACTTTTTTTTTTTTTTTTTGAGAGGGAGTCTGGCTCTGTCACCCAGGCTGGAGTGCAGTGGCGTGATCTCTACTCACTGCAAGCTCCGCCTCCTGGGTTCACGCCATTCTCCTGCCTCAGCCTCCAGAGTAGCTGGGGCTACAGGTGACTGCCACCACGCCTGGCTAATTTTTTTGTATTTTCAGTAGAGACGGGGTTTCACCGTGTTAACAAGGATGGTCTCAATCTCCTGACCTCGTGATCCACCCGCCTCGGCCTCTCAAAGTGCTGGAATTACAGGCGTGAGCCACCACGCCAGGACGATCTCATTCCTTTTTATGACTGCATGGTATTCCATGGTGTATATGCGCCCCACTTTCTTTATCTGGTCTAACACTGAGGGGCATCTCCGTTGGTTCCAAGTCTTTGCTATTGTAAATAGTGCTGCAATAAACATACATGTGCATGTGTCTTTATAGTAGCATGATTTACAATCTTTGGGTATATACCCCGTAATGGGATTGCTGGCCCTTGTGAATAAGGCTTAAAATCTTAAGGAAATTGAACACTTAAACAACGGAGACTTAGCAAAGTAATTTTACTTGTGTGCAGAGGGGTGATTCTCCTTGGCCAGTCGCCGTGAGAGCACACCTGTACAAAGGGTCACGAGAGCTTTTATTCCTCATGCAAGTCCTGCCCCTGTACCCTTTCCCCACTGGCCAGAGTTGGGTCACACAATCTGAACTAATCTCGTTGGCTAGATATTTGAACTTTCTTTTGATGAGGTGGTCACGTAAGGGAGAGAGAGGAAAAGGGAAAGAGGTGGCTGCAATGAGCTAGAGAGCTAGTCTCCTTTCCAAATAAAGAAAGGAAAGTGAACTGGTGTTGATAAGCCTGGTCCTGTGGCATGTCTAAGCAGGTAACAAAGGCAGAAAGAAAAAAGAGAAAAAGGAAAAGGGGTGAGGGGTACTATGAATTAAAGAAGAAAGGATTGATCAGGCTATTTGAAGAAAAATCTCATCAAATCCTACACTGGATCAAATGGTATTTCTAGTGTAGATCCTTGAAGAATCGCTACACTGTCTTCCACAACTAATTACACTCCCACCAATTTACACTCCCACCAACTAATTTACACTCTCACCAACAGTGTAAAAACGTTCCGATTTCTCCACATTCTCTTCAGGATCTGTTGTTTCCTGACTTTTTAATGATCACCATTCTAACTGGCATGAGATGGTATCTCATTGTGGTTTTGATTTGCATTAAGTTTTCTCTCAAAGTTAATTTTCCCAAAGATCCACTCAAAACTAGGGTATCATTAGAACTTTGAGGTATAATCATCGGACCAACATTGAAAGTAAATTCAGTTTAGTTCACATGCTCTCAAATATCCTTTTCTCCTTAAAAGTTGTTCACAGTTGTAATATCACACAAAATATTAGTAATGGATATTTATGACACCGGTTAAAATATTGTATAAATAATGTAAAGACATTTGATTGGAAAAAAGTATTCATTTTCCACAGATGTGTTGACTACTGTTTTCTTCTCTATGAAATGTATGCTTATTAATTTTTAAGTTACAGATGTTATTCTTTCCTTTTGGTTTCTGGAATTTAATTTTAGTAGGCATATTTGAATGTACTTTATTAGTTCATTTGGTAATGTTCATATTTAGGATAATGTTCATATTTTTCTTATTTCCTGAATTTTAAACTATTTTATACTTTTTTATTCCTTGTTTTATGAGATAAAGTTTACATACAATAAGAAATGCCTAGTCCTAAAATGTATCACTACAGAGTTTCTGGAAATTGTGAATACCTTTGTCCCCAACACCTAAGGTAACCTGAAAAGCAAGTCCATCCCCTCAACATGGGTCTTTCTCTGTGCCTGTGGTCAACTCCTGCATGGGGAAATGTTTTCATTTCTGACACTGTAAATCCATGGTTTTCTGGTTTGAACCTCAGATAAATGGAATCTAGCACTATAAACTTTTTTTTTTTTTTTTTTTTGGTAAGGGGCTACTTTTGCTATTTTTTAGGTGTATTCATGCTATTTAATGTATAAAATTAGATCAACATATTGCCATTTATTCAATTAATGGACTGACTCTGATGTGAAACCTCAAAGTTTTCTTGTGTATATGGAGAGAGAGACAGAAAGAGGAAGGACAGAGATTTTATATCGGAGTCAGCCCATTAAGTAAATAAATGAGAATATATTGACCTGTTTTTCTGTTGATGGACTTTAAGTTTGTTCCCAGTTTATGAATATTGTAAGCAAAGCTGTTACAAATATCTTAATGTAAGTTTTTCTACATTGTCTCATTTTTATTGAGAAAATATGAACTATGCATTTCTTTGTTATAAGAGTAAATTTAATTTTATTCAGTTGTATTGAGGTATAATAGAATATTTTTAAAGTGTATATTTAAGGTGCCCCACTTGATGTTTTAATGTTGTATTAGTCCATTCTCACACTGCCAAAAAGAAATGCCTGAGACTGAGTAATTTGAAAACAAAAAAAGAAGATATTTAATTGGCTCACATTTCTGCAGGCTGTACAGCAAGTGTAGAGGTTTCTCCTTCTGGCAAGACTCAGGAAAGTTAGAATCATTGCAGAAGAAAAAGGGGAACAGGCACATCACATGGCCAGAGCAGAAGCCATAGGAAGGGAGAGGGGTGTCTACACACTGATAGACAACAAGATCTTGTGAGAACTCACGCGGTATTATGAGAATAGCACCAGGAGTTGGTGCTAAATCATTCATGAAAGACCCACACCATGACCCAATCATCTCCCACCAGGTCCCACCTCCAGCATTGAGAATTCTAATACAACATGAGATTTGGGCCAGGACACAGATCCAAATCGTATCAGATATACATTGTAAAACAATCATCATGGTCAAGGTAATGTGTATATCTATCATTTCACAGAGCTACCGTTTTATTTATTTTTTTTTAAATTTACTGCATGTGTTTGTATCCAACTAGAACACCTAAGATCTACCCTTTTAGCAGAAATCATTTTTAAAATACAATATTAACTATAGGAACATTCCTGTACATTAGATCTCTAAGACTCATTCAACCTGCACAACAGAAACTCTGTACAGTTTAACCAACATCACCCAATTTCCCTCTCCTCCAGGTCCTGGGACCCACTACTCTACACTCTGCTTTCAGGAGCTTGAATCTTTTAGATCCTACTCAGAAACGAGATCATGAAGCATTTGTCTTTCTGCATCTGGCTTACTCCACTTAGCAGCATGTCCTCCAGGCCTACCCCGTTGTTGCAAATGTCAGAATTTCCTTCTTTTCAAAGCTGAATAAAATTCAGTCTTATGTATACACATTTTCTTTATACATTCATCAACTTACAGTCATTAAATTATTTTACAAATCTACACTATTAGTAATAATCTTGCAATGAACATGTCTTTGGCAAAATAGTTTTATTTCCTTGGAATATATAACAAGAAATGGGATCACCAGATTTTATGATAGCTTTATTTTCAACTTATTCAGTAACCAATCCTACCACAACATATACCCTTTTCCCCACATTCTTGCCAACATTTGTCACCTTTTATATTTCTGATAACAGCCATATTAACTTGTATGTGGTGATATCTCATTGGGACTTTGATTTGAATCCCCTTGATAATTAGAAATGTTAAGAACCTTTTCATTTTCTGTTAGCCATGTGTGAGTCTTCTGAAAAACAATCTCTCCAGGTTTTCGCCCTTTTTGTTAAATCAGGTCATTTGTTATTGGCTACTGAGTTGTATGGGTATTTATACATTTGGATAGAACTTCTTGTCAGACACATAATTGCACATAGTTGTTCCTGTGCTTTGGTATTAAATTCAAAGAAGTCACTTCCGAATCAATGGCAGGAAGGTTTTTTTCCTCCATGTCATTTATGAGTTTATACTTTCAGGTATTATGTTCCTTATTAGTTCACTTTTTATATGGAGTTAGAGAAGGCCTAATTTTATTTCTTTTGCATATGGATGCCCAGTTTTTACACCATTATTGAAAAGCCTGTCCTTTTTCTACTGTGTGTTCCTGGCACACAAAATCAGGAAGAGACATAATGACAAAACAAAATATCAGATGAATATTCCTGGTGAACATAGACCTAAATCCTTGATGGAGATAACATGACTACATAAATTGGGCTGATCATTCTTTTTGCTATAAAATTAATAGACACTGCACTTCAGCTTGGGCAACAGAACAAGTCTGTCTGTAAAATAAAAAAGAAAGATAAATTAATAGATCTGACTTTGACAATTTGGATAATATTATTTTCACAACCTAAATTTAACTACACCCATATTGTTACCTACATCTTCACGAAAAAGTTCCTAGTCATGATGAGTTTCATCAATCCTCCATGTGTTGAAATCTGGACATCCAAGAGAATCTGGAGAACAAAACAGAATGAGGGCAGTGAAACTGGTGTATATTCAGCACCTCTTAACTCAGGAGGACTCAATACACCCTGGCACACTGCTGCTTTTCTGAATGGCTCACAAGGACTCCAGCTCACTCTCCATCCTCCTTAAACATCTGGCTCCTGCTTGCTCTAAGTTCACTCTCTGCTCTTAGTCTGTGCTCTGAAGTCTTCACAGAGGTGAAAATGAGCTGTCAGATGGAACTTCCCTCTCTTCTCAACGTGGAATTTGCTGTTTCATTTAATGACCACTCTTTCCATAATGGTTGATTTCTTTTGGCCTGTTCATTACTGGTGATTTTCAAGGGAATCTCACTTGAATCTTTACTCTTTTGCGTTTTGTCTCCATGACATTGTTGGGAAGTTTTACCTCCAGCATCATAACATGATCTAGTGACCTGACACATCTGTGGCAAACAATACCTACCAATTTAGAAGCTTTTTTGTTTTCTTTCCACAAAATATAATTATTTATGTTGCATGTATGAGCATATCCTGGCAACTTGTACACACCCACGTAGATGTCTAGAAGCCTATGAATTATTCTCTGTAAATAAAAACGTATCTCAATTTTCCTCAATATTCATAATTCTCCTCAGGGTGAGGAAGGTCCTTCTGGATCTGTTCAGACAAAAGGCCCAGAGACCACCTGGCAGGTAAGGAGCTCACCTGGCTCCAGAGGTTAGGTCTGTCTCTTTCCCTCTGTTGTCCCATAGGTCAGCCCACTGGTTCAGTTCCTAAGAAGAGAGTCCAGATTTATCCTGATTTTACAACCCTCCCAACTTCTGATGACTCTTCTGTTACCCACATCCATGGAGATAGAATGTTTACTATAGAATTCACCAAACTAATGTCAAATGCCCAAGTTGCAGTACCGCATACCCTAGGGTATTTTCATGAAATTCAGTGGAGGAGAAAGTCTTTCAGAGACAGGTGGATCTGAACTGGTAAATATGTGGGTAAGGACTCTAGGCTTGAGTGTCATCGTCCAGCCATGTTTCCCATGTGTGACCTGTCAGGTAAGGAACAAAGTTCCTTGTGCTCTCAGAGGGGAGGGCTTACAGAGGTCATCTCTGGTTCCCAGGAAAGGTAATTGCACTAATCTTGGTGATGAGATAGAGTTTTTGTCTGAATTTGTCACTGCAAACCCTAATCTACATATTTTCACAGAGAAGTCTTTAGAGGTCAGGGCACATCTTCAAGGTCACACGTTGATAAACATGGAGATATGTCCCACTACCTTCTCCTGAGATCTCAGACAAAATTCCAAATTTCAAAAGGTCACAGAAGGCAGCTCTCAGGTGCTTTTAAAAAGTAACCCTCTTCCTGGGATACGGAACTTCCCTCTAACCATAACAGATGTTCTGAACTACAATAAACATCAGATGGATCCAGGTTTGTCTGAACTCACTGTGATTGTTTCATTCAGCTGCTGTTTCAATGTGTCTGAAGGGGTAAGTGAGAATTTAGGTGACCTGTATGTTTGGTTGGTTTTATATGAATCTTTAAGGATAGAACAGTACTGACCCTATTCCAAAATCTGTCCTTGATCCCTGATCACACTCCTTCCAGGCCAGCTCCTCCAGCACATTTCCTACCTGGAAGAAGAGGACTCTGGGCTTGCTGAGGGGAGGCCCCAGGAGCAGAACTGAATTATCAGACGGCACAGTCAACATCCTCCTCCCAGGGTGAGCCTAAAAGACTGGGGCCTCCCTCATCCCTTTTCACCTCTCCATACAAAGGCACCACCCACATGTAAATCCTCACTTAGGCACCCAGAAAGAGGCTGCACCAAGAACCAACCCTGCTAGCTACTTGATCTTCCACATTCAGACTGCAGAATTGTAAGAAAATCAATATTTGTTGTGTAAGCCACCCACTCTGTGTTGTCTTCTTATGAAGACCCCAAAAGACTAATACCACATAACTCCATTAGCGCTGTCCCCTGGATGGAGAGAATCAGCCCCCTGAGGCTGGGCGTATCTCTCAGATTTCCACATAAATTAGGCAAAAATAGTAGCTCTGATATAAAAACTTGTCATGTCCCTGTTGGCCATTTTCTGGACAAGGTCTTTTAAACAAGCCCTGGGGCTTTGTCACAAAAGTTGTCTTTTATCTTTTTTTGAACATATCAAATGGACAAAGAATACCAGCTGGATGGAGACTGACCACTGGCCATCTTCTGCTGTCTCCTTAGTATGTCCACAGAAAACCACACCGACATTATTCTACATCTTCGACTTTCTAAATTTGCACTGAATCTATTGCTAAATGAGGAGCTACACGGGGTCGGAGTTTTGTTACTCTATTCCCTGTCTTCTGCAAGTGCCAAGGGCAGAAGAGGCTTACAATGGAATTTGGCTGTCAATGCCCCCAACACATCACTTTTTAAGCTCCAAGAACTTAATAAGGGGGACTAGTGAAACACACTTGTAAATGGAAAGCCCTAAAGCACATACAACAGCTGATAGAGTGGCCACTGTGCACATAAAGGCTGAAGAGATGGATGGTAGGGTACGTTCCTCCAAGATGTGCCTGGGTGTGTGATGGTTGGATGCCTCATGCATTTTAAAATAAGGACTGGGCTGAAGTATAAACAAGGGCCATATTGCATAGGAAAACAAAAAAGGGCATCCCTGAAGAGAGTTAATTAGATTTGGTGGGTTTCAAAGGAAATTTTGTTCCAAAGTTTTTAATGTTCTAAGCTAAATATGAATCTTTTCAATAAACTGAGAATCAAAAGGAGAATAGTTAGAAGTTGAAAGAGAAAAATCTCCTGAGAGAGTAGAAGGTAAATCCACACAAAACTGTCATATGACAGAGGCAAAAATGGAGCTGATGCAGCTAGGTCATTACTCTGCAGACCTAGTTGAGACCCTTTGGTGTTTAAGGCAGGCCCAGCAGTGAAGAACTCCTTTAGATTTTGCTTCTCTGGGAAAAGTCTTATCTACAATTTATTTTACAAAAATATTTACATGGTAAAATTTCTTGATTGGCAGATTTTCATTTGTATTTCAGTTTTTACCCCAGCAATTTGAATACAGTCATGTGTCACAATGTTTCAGTCAATGATAGACCACATATATGATTTTGGCCACATAACATTGTAATACCATATTTTCACAAACTTTTTCCATGTTCAGATGTGTTTAGATAGACAGATACTCACCATGGTGTTTCAGTTCCTTATAGTGTTCAGTGCAGTAACATGCCGTACAGGTTAGTTGTCTGGGAACACTATGCTATTCCACATAGCCTATGTGTAGGAGGGTATTCCTTGTAGTTTTGTGCAAGTTCACCCTATGATGCTTGAACAATGATTACACTGACTAGGAACACATTTCTCAGAAATAATCTTGTCACTAAACCATACATCATCGAATATAATTCCTCTCCATTCTGAACTTCTGCTGAGAAATCTGAAATCTGCTAAATCTGCTCTTCTTTCTGTTTTTGAAAACCTTTCCTTTTAAAAATGTGATTTCAATCTATCTCAGATTTTTCTCATTGGTTTATCTTATTTAAAATTTATAGAACTTCTTGGATGTGGGTGAATATTTGCTTCTCTAGATTTAGAAAGTTTCTTTGCTATTACATCTTTGAATAGTCTATCTCTCTCTCTCTCTGTCTCTCTCTCTCTCTCCCCCACCTCCTCTCTTTTTTCCTTCATTACGCCCCCCTCTTTTTTTTTTTTTTTTTGAGACGGAGTCTCCCTCTGTCGCCCAGGCTGGAGTGCAGTGGCGCGATCTCGGCTCAGTGCAAGCTCCGCCTCCTGGGTTCACGCCATTCTCCTCCCTCAGCCTCCCGAGTAGCTGGGACTACAGGTGCCTGCCACCACGCCAGGGTAATTTTTTGTATTTTTAGTAGAGACTGGGTTTCACCGTGTTAGCCAACATGTTCTCGATCTCCTGACCTCGTGATCCGCCTGCCTTGGCCTCCCAAAGTGCTGGGATTACAGACGTGAGCCACGCACTCGGCCTTCCTTCACTACCCCTTTTGTTTTATATTTGTATGACTCATCAAATGCATAATTTAGTTTTCAGTGCGCTTCCTGACTCATAAGTCTTTAACTTTTTTATTTCTTTCATTTAAATTTTTCTTCTTTGTCTCTATTATTTCAAATGACCTTTCTTTGAGTTTACTGTTCTTTCTATTACTTGATCTAGTCTGGTCTAAAATCTTCTGTTAAAATTTTTGGCTGACTTATTATATGCTTCAGCATCAATATTTTTGTTTAGTCATCTTCTAAATACTTTATCTCTATTGAAATTCTCACATTGTTCTTGATGCTGCCACTAGCTCATTGAATAGGTTTCTAACATTTACTTTAAATTTTCTGCCAGGTAATCCAGATGGTTCCTTTTCATTGATGTCAGTTTCTGGAGCTTTATGTTGTTCTTCTGTTTGGGCCATGTCCCCTGCTTCTTCATTTTCCTTGACTGTCTTTGTTGTTATCAGTTCATTATAATAAAAGAATAAAAGCCATCATACACTCTGCAAAAACTAGGCTCATAGAGATCACCCTCACCAATCAGCCCAGACAGTAATTTTGGATCTGTCAAAATTTCATAGGATTCAAACTTCTGTCTCTGTTCTTAGCAGCCCCCCAGATTTTAGATGATGCTAGATTGTGCCAGGACTCACAGGTAGGGGAGGTACAAACTACTTACTCAAGTAGCCCCTTGAAAAGTTGGACCACTGGACACAGTTTTATTTTTGAATTATAATTCATCAAAATAATAGTTCAAGCTTCTTTCAACCAGTCATTAAACATTGAAATGGTATAATTTCTTATTTGGATCTGGGGCTTATTCTTTGAACATTTAGGTCAAATTACAAATATTTAAAACTGCCTATTTGGCAAAAGGATCTGCTGCAGAATTTTTATTTTCTGTGTTACCTCTTTTTGCATTTAAATCTAAGTCAATATTAGCCATGTGTCTAGAATACAAAAAAAAGTCTTAAAGTTCCTTAATTTACTTAATTTAATGGAGTTTCCATTAAATAACCTTTATTTTTAAAATACCTGATTCCACATTGGTCAATAGTTTCCTTTTAATATACCTCTCTCCTCTCACATTATCTATAATAGGCAAGGAGAAATGAAGACACACCATCAACAGTTTGCTTACATATGCCCTCAGCTAAATTTTTAAGTGTCACTTACTAAGTCTAATTTCATCCAATGTAACATAATTCAGATAAATTCCATAACAAGGTACACATATTTTCCAGTTCTACTACCATGTTTGTGATGGCAACAAAGCAGGTGTGCCCTCTGCAAGGAGGTCATCTGAGGTCTGAGATGAAGGGTCACACAGGTACTTTTCTGCTTTCTAGGGGTAGGGAAAACAAAGTGATAACAATCCTGAAGAGCCCTGGATCCTAACTGAAAGGTTACAGGTAGTTACCGCTGCTATTTTATGTTAACAGCTTATCAGTATAAAGCTCTGAGGGAGGCGCCTACATCGTAGGTCCCCAGGTGAGGAGGAATTGAGTCATGCTCTGCTCTCCACACTATCTACAAGATCCCAGTCCTCAGCCCAGGTTCCACTGATGCATGGCATCTAAAGGGCAGTCCCCAGGGGATGATTGGGGCACCTGCTTCCTGGGGCAGGGCACTTCCTTCTCTCAATTGTGCACTTGCTCCTTCTACAAGCTATGGAGTGATTACTAGCATTGCCATGAATTATATATGTTCTCTCCCTTAATATGGCAAAAACACATTTATTGAATCTTCAATTTCATTTTCTCTGAAGCATATTGGGTGAGCAGAAAGAAATAAATTACATTCTTATCCCCCCACACAGCCAAAGATTCCTGAAGACAGAGCTGAAGTGATGTACTCATAGGTGGATATCTGTCCCTCAGAGGTGGCTTAGGTCTTCAAGTTTGAGCACTTCTGGAAAGCCAAGGAAACCTCCATCTCTTCCTTCCTGCTCTACAACTCACCTGAGAACAGATTTCTCATTGGAATGTCTTGTGTTTAAGGAATAAGAGTCCCTGCTTCAGGTTTGGGTGGCTGGGTGCACTTACTGCATCCAGCCTAGGGTTGGAGATAATTTCCAGAACACAACATCATCGGAGACATGACCAGCCACACTGTTTCACTTTCACAATTTCAGCTTCCTCAGAAGAAAATTAAAATTGCTGAGACTTTTTATAAGCATTGTGCCATGTCCTTTCTCTGTTTTCTTGCCTGTTCATATGTCAGACATGCCACATATATGTAATAAGGTCAGAATTCTGCCTCCAGTAACACATCACAGTTGACCTTTGATTGTGCTTTTGGTTTATGCTCCAACATGTAGATTACTAAATTAATCACCCTAATTTTAAAGTCAAAACATATCTGTATAATCTGAATGTCAATACTTTTTGAAATCTATTAAATAACTGAAATTGCAAGGAATATTACCCTATCCAAAACCTGAAGAGACAGGCAGGTCCAGAGTGGCAGTTGACACCTGCTTAACCAGAACAGAATTTGCCACAAGCTGTTGAGGCCACTTACATAGTAAGCACTATAGATGTCTGAAAGACAGACATGAGCTAGGGTAAAGATGACAGTTCCAGAGGGCCCTACTCTCCTCAGTCTGCTGGACTTTCCTTCAAGAAACTTCTAGATTTTAAAAGATATAATTCAAATACGTTTTCAATGGGTTAGAATTGAAGAGGATCATTTACTCAGGAATATATCAGGAGCCTTCTCCAAAGGATCCTAAGGAGAAGAACATTTCCAGAATCTTATCCTATGTGAAGGAAGAAAAAATATCTCCCACCCCAGATCCCTTCCTCATTTTTCCATTATTATAGAAATGACTAAAGTTATAGCTAATAGTGGTGAGATGTAAAGGAACAGTCCAGGGTCACTGAAACCACAAAGCAGACTAAAAGCCAATACTCTGCTTTTCCCCTCAAGACACCTGGTAAAGGTCACAGGCCAGATAAAGATGATCAAGTCTCTAGGTTTCCATTGTAAGAATAGTCAGTGCTTATCTGCCCCCACACAATCCATTCTCACCAGGATGATGGCTCTGGATAAAGGATAAAAGTGTGGCAATGCACAGACTCTGAGGAGAACACAGGGAAACTGAAAGACAATTGCAGAGAGTTAGACAAGGACAGTAGAGCAATCTGAAGCCTCTAGCATCACTATTTTTAAGACCAAGGTCTTTCAAATTCTTTCATTAATCTCCCCTTCTTTTAGCACGGGGTCTTTGCTGAGTTTCTAGCTGAGAAAATGAAAATAACAACTTGCATGCACTTCGTAAGTCTCCACGTGTATCCTGTTTGCTTTAGATCTGTGGGAACAGAAGCCAGATACCTGAGCCTAGTGTCAGTGTGGGAGGCACTTTGTGTTTGTCTAGACACTAATAAGAAAGGAAAATTGGTGTTATTAGAATAGTAGACAGAGATTGGCTTTAGTCTGAAATTAGCTGTACCTGCAGGTATTCTCAGATGCAACATTCAACTGCAGCAGCCCAAGGAAGAAACAAAGCACTCCAAAAACTCCTGCAAAGTTTTTGGATTCATTGTGGATTCACTGATTCAGTGCATCTGGAGCTTTAGAGAAGAGGCTCCCTCCTGTGTCATAGAATCCTTGTTTTGGGTCTCCCTGCAGAGTTCAAATGGTTTAGTAAGGCTAATCGATTGTTTCAAGAGATGGTGTCAGAAGCATATGGTGTCACTGAAGGAGCATTCTAAACTAGAACACAGCCACTTCATGCTGGTCTAGAGATGCTGGGGGGAAATGCTTTGTAAGCCCCAACAGGAAACTTCTTGCAAGTCAAGGGCCGAGCTGGAGGGGGCACTTAGGAGCCCCACAGCACAGGTTCCAGCCCCGGATCAAGTGCACAGGAGGCTTGGCAGGAGGTTTCCTCTCAGAGTTTGTGTCTTCCTTTATCAGAAAAACAAACAAACAAACAAAAACAAAATAAAACAAAAACCGTTCGACAAGTTGCTGATTTGCCTTTAAATATCATATTATATTGCAACCATGCAGATAACTTAAAGCAATGAGAACTTTTTTATTTTAATTCTAATTTTAATTTCCAGGGTACATGTGCAGGATGTGTAGGTTTGTTACATAGGTATTTGTGTGCCATGGCGGTTTGCTGCACCTATCAACCAATAACTAAGGTATTAAGCTCGGCATGCATTAGCTACTTTTCCTAAGGCTCTCCTTCCCCCAGCCTCACAAAGATATTTATAACTAGAAACCCACTTTAAAAAATAGTTGTCATTCCATGTCTTTGCTATTGAATGATAACTTTTTAAAAGTGGGTTTCTAGGATTATAAATGTCTTAATGATGAGAATATGAAAGTTGGGAATGATTTTACTAATTCAATGTGTACAGAATTGTTGGAGACACCATATTTCTATGAATAAGGAACTCAGATTTCAGTATTAAGTACTTTTGCCTACATTGTGTGAGTGACAGGGCAGTGGTGGATCTCAGAGTGTGGTAGGTGCACAGACCAAGTGAGTAAGAAATCAATATGTAAAGATAGGGATCTATGGATATGAGCTGAAAGTATGTAAATACTTCAAAAAATTCTAATAAATGCAGTAGGAAAGAAAACCCAAACTTATTCAAAACACAAATTACTTGGTAATTATTTTGGGAGGATTAGTTCATGAAGAAATCCAAACAATTGTTTCATCTTCTTATTCCTATTGTCCTTGAGATAAGAAAATCATCTCTAATCACACATCATGGGGCAAATCTGCAAACCAAGAGTTTTTCTATTGAAGAGCCTGGGATCCCAGGCCACCAAGCAGGTGCTGGAGACAGTGTCTTGGAGCTCCCAGCAGATCTCAGAGGGACCTGCTGGAAACTCATGTGGGACACCCAGCAGTCAGTTTCTTGGAGTCACCAGTGAACTGTGCTGGTGCCTAAGGCCAGCAAGAGTCCAAAGCACCTGTTCAGTGTCATTGACAGTGATGGTCCCAGAAATCATCAAGGTGACCTCCATGCTAACCAAATGTGGGTTCACAGTGAAAAACTTGTTGTGTGGGGGCTTATGTTTCAGTAAAAGTACCTCTGTTCACAAGGAGCTTGGAAATGGAGCAGAACATGCTTTTCATCAAGCAGGATTATGATGTGGACCATCAGCATCTCACTCTTGCATGGCTGATGTGTCATTTATCCTCCCTTTCTTATCTTGGATCAGGTCTTGAGCTATGAAATGCTCTGTATCATGAATATGCAAATAACCTGAGATCCACTGAGGTAAATTCGGATATTCCTGTGCCCTGAGAGCATCACCCAACAACCACATCCCTTCTCTAGAAAAGCTACTGAGAACACAATTCCTCAGCATAGAGTGGACCTGGAGGTTTCTTTTTTTGGTGTCAGCAATTACAGGTAAATGACCACCTAGTCCCAGGGATGAGGAGGGGACTCTTTTCAGTCAAAAAGAATTTGACCCATTCCTTTGTCCTCTCCACAGGTCCCACTCCTGGATGCAGCTGGTGCTGTCTGAGGTTGACGTGAGGAAGCCTAGGGCCTCAGTGAAGTTATCTTGTATTTTTTCTGGGTTCACCATCACCAGCTACGGTATACACTGGGTGTGACAGGCTTCTGGACAAGGGCTTAAATGGATGGGATGGATCAACCCTAGCAATGCTAACACAGGCAATGCCCAAAAGTTTCAGGGCAGACTCATCATGACCAGGTACATGTCCATGAGTGCAGCCTACACGGAGCTGAGCAGCCTGAGATCTGAGGACACAGCTATGTATTACTGTGCATGTCACACAGTGTGAAAGCCCACATCCTGAGAATGTCAGAAAGCCTGAGGGAGGAGGCAGCTGTGCTGGGGCTGAGGAGATGACAGGAATTATTTGACTGAAGACTTTCTTAGAAAGTGAGGTTAAGCCATTGAAGAAAAGGAACAATAGAAATGCATATGCACTCTAATTATTTGGAGAAATTTTCCATATAATATTTATTCTGTAAGCAAAATTCAAGGAGTGGAAAACAATCAAATTAATAAAAGTTATACAGGAATTTATCTGAAGATATCAGTGTGAGCATGAGTTTTTGAATCAGTGTTGTAAATATTTTGGAACACGGCTGTGAGATCACATTTTAACTGAACATTTACCTCCATTATATAAAACATCAAGATGTTTTAAAGTTTTCCATAGTGTGCAGTTATGATTTTGGGTTCATACCAGTCACACGTGATATATCTCATTCTTCCACATCCTCATTGCCATTTGGGACTATAAGTGTTGTGTATTTTAACCATTCTAATCGATTAGTAGTGGTATCTCATGGTTTAAATGCACATGTCTCTAAACAAAATTTCATATTTAATTATTTTTATATAATTGTGATGAAGTGTCTGTTTTGACTCATTTGGCTCATTTTTAATTTCATTGTTTTATTTTGATCAGTTGTAAGTTTCCTTACATACCCATTAGAAAAGTCAGTTACTACGTTAACATAAAGCCATGTAACACATATTTGAGTTGCAAGTGTATTCTCCAGGTGTGTAATTGTCTTTTCACTGCTTTATCAGTGACAGAAAAATACTCATATATATATATATACACACACACACACATACACACACACACATTTATGTGTGTGTGTGCATGCGTGTGTGTAAACTTGGATAAAATAATTTTATTTTTTCATAGATTATACTTTTGGCATCATATCTAAAAATGAATTATGAAACCAAACATAACACAAAACTCTTGTCTCTAATCTCAGGCCACAATTACAGCATAAGTGTTTAAATTTCACCTACTTTATGGGACAATTATTAACTTAAGACGTTTGGAATTTTTCTGCATGAAAAATATCTTTTTTCAAAAATGTTTATATTATTTATTTATTTATTTTGAGATGGAGTTTCACTCTTGTTGCCCAGGCTAGAGTGTAATGGCACAATCTTGGCTCACCACAACCTTCGCCTCCCAGATTCAAATGATTCTCCTGCCTTAGCCTCCTGATTAGCTGGGATTTCAGGCATGTGTCACCATGCCAACTAATTTTGTATATTTAGTAGAGGCGAGGTTTCTCCATGTTGGTCAGTCTGGTCTCCAACTCCTGACCTCAGGTGATCAGCCTGCCTCAGCCTCCCAAAGTGCTGGGATTACAGGCATGAGCCACTATTACTTATCTGTTAATATCAGTGTTGGTTCATTAATTTTTATTTTTTACTATGGAGAAAATTTGATGCTACACTATTCATTTTATTGCTGAAATCACCACAGCATTTTTAGGTACTGTGAGCTCATTTAGTTTGGATTTTGGGTCCTTACAGCACACCCCATCCCTTTGTTTTTGAACACATTCCTATTTCCTGGTCTTACAAGAAATTCCAAGCTTATTTTCTTTATTATCTTTTCTATACATAGACTCAGTTATTTCTCCAAGGATTTCTGGTTCCTGATATTAAAGAATTATATTAAAATACAAAGTTGTGATCTTGGGTGTGTGTTGTTAATGTGGTGTCAGTGTTTCTGGGATCTCTTAGCTAACAGGCCTAGAAAATGTGCATGTGTATATTAACCCATGTTTACAGGCACATCTAACGTATTTATGTAGCTTACCTTCTGTAGCTTTATTACATCAAACTGTAGAAAACACTGGTATCTACAATCTACTATGATGCCACATGGATGTTTCTAGCCTTCCGTCCTCACCTGGCTGTAACCCCCAATTGCAAAGTGAGGAACCCCCCTCCCACCACATGTCATTAATTTAATTTGTTGTCCAATTTCAGAATATGTGCCTAGTGGTATTAGAATTACTAACTTGTACCCCTGTTGGAAGTATGTTTATTGACTAGAGAACAGTGTTTAAGTGCAGTTTCTTTATACTTTAGATTGACAGAACACCCTCTCTTCCAACATTATCCAGGTGAGAAACTTTATGTGCCACCCTCTTCAGTGAGGTTATTTCAAATACGCTGTGTGCCTTTTATTTGACATTCTGTAAAAGACAAAACTGTAGATCGCATAAATATGTGAGGATTTTTTTAGAAATTTAGAGACAGGGTATGCATTCAGAGAAACTGGCACAGTTTACAAACAGTGAAACTTTTTATTGATCTGCAGTAGTGAACACATGACACAATTTGTTAACTCTCACAATTTTATGATGTAACATGTGAATCTAAATATATACAACTTACAGAATTATTTAGCACATCACGAACCCCAGGATAAAATGCACAGTGTATAAAAGTAAAATATCTAATGATCTTACACACTGTGGGCATGGAATTGCGTGAGATGCAGGCAACAATGAATGAAGTAACTTTCCCCATTTGTATATAAGACATTTACATACACAATATACCTTTCTTTTATCAGGTTCATGTGCAACCAAGTTTTCCTCCTGACAAGCAAGTAATCCAGAGGATTCGCATCTTCCCTTGACTGAGAAAGATTTCCCTCAATGTTCAGCACAGCCTAGGCACATACTGTCTTTTAATGGGCATTTAGCATCAGACAATACACACACCTGTCTCATACAAACAAACACATCCTCATGTTGACTCTTCCCTCAGACAAGCACATCTGTCCTCATGTGAACTCTTCCCCCTCAGATAAGCACACATGTCCCTACATTAATTTTCTCCTCAGACAAGCACATATATCTGAAACTGAACACTTGTGTGGCAAAATGAGCTCAGGATAGAGGTAATTATGGCTCCAGCTCTGACAATTTGTAGATTTGCATTTTAAAATTCTAACTGAAGGCTTTGCTTTATTGTAGAGGGCAGTGGTTTACAGCTCTAATCGCACAGCCTACAGGCAGGAGTCCATTTCCTCTGGGCAAGGTTTATTTTTATTTGTTTACTGTACTTACTTGTTGATAAACATTGATACTATAAAGATATCCTAACAGGGTCCACATGAGAGAAAAAGAAAGAGTAATGGGGAGATCAACCCTGAACATCCAGTCCCAGGAATCCTTTGTCCCTGCACTCTCTGGAACCCAGAGATTTAGATGGGATGAGCCCTGCTGAGCAGCACACACATGTTCCCAGGGAGAAAGACATGTAAATGAGGACCCTCCCCTGCTAATGAAAAGCAGCTCTTCACCTGTTCCTGCAGGTCCTGGTGATGACCTCCCCCGCCCCACCCCCGCATACCTGTGCCCTTCCTTACCATGTGGTCTGGGCTGATCTGGGCTTCTCTTGGCATTACTCTCAATATTCAGGTTACCCGTGGATCAGGCTAAGCTGTGGCTGCTCCACCTGGGGCTCTTCTCAGTCTGTTGCCTTTGTGTTTGCAGAGGTCCTCTGTGAAGTTAACTGGTGGAGTCAGACGGAGAAATACTACAGAGGAAGAACTCTCAGAGTTTTCTGCAAAGCCTCTGGATTCACTTTCACTGAAATCAGCATAAGCTTGGTCCAGTGGGCTTCCTGACAGGGGTTAGCGTGGGGGAAAATATTAGTATTTCAAGTGGAAGTTCTCGATTAGACTCTCTTTGAGTACAAAGAAGATTAGCAGTCCTCGGAGACACTCATTTCAGAAGATTATCTTTTAAGATGATTAACCTAAGAGCCCGGGACAAGTCCGTGTATTTCTGTGAGGAACACAGTGAGGAGACATTTGTGTGAGCTCAGGCACAAACCTGCAGGGAGACAGGAGGAGACTGCATGCTAGATGCTGTTCAGAAGCACCAGGGGACACTCAGAACCATCAGGGGACACTCAGGTCACCAGGGTGCACTCAGAACCACCTGGAAGCTCTCAAGACCCCAAGGGTTGGTCAGTACCACCGGGGGTGCTCAGGACACCAAGGGGCACTCAGAACCACCAGGGGATGCTCAAGACACCAGCAGGTGCTCAGGACACAGGGCGGGGGGCAGGGGCTAAGAACTGCTAGGAGAGATCGAGACCATCCTGGCTAACACGTTGAAACCACGTCTCTACTAAAAAAATACAAAAAAACTAGCGGGCGAGGTGGCGGGCGCCTGTAGTTCCAGCTCCTCGGGAGGCTGAGGCAGGAGAATGGCATGAATCCGGGAGGCAGAGCTTGCAGTGGGCTGAGATCTGGCCACTGCACTCCAGCCTGGGCCACAGAGCGAGACTCCGTCTCAAAAAAAAAAAAAAACCGCTAGGAGGGCTCAGAACCACAAGGGAGCACTCTTGACACCAGACGAATGTCAGGACACTAGGGTGCGCTCAGAAACACCTGGTGTTACTCAAGACACGAAGATGCGCTCAAAACCACCAAGGGGGGTTCAGGACACCAGGATGTGCTCAGAACCGCCAGGGGGCAGGGGCTCTCAGGAACACCAGAGGGTGCTCAGGACACAAGGGGGAACTCAGGACAGCAGGATGCACTCAGAACCACCAGCGGGGGCACAGGACACCAGGGGAAACTCAGGACATTAGGGAGTGCTCAGAACCACCAGCGGACACTCAGGACACCAGGGGGCTCAGAACCGCTAGGCTGTGCTCAGAACCACTAGGGTGGGCTCAGAACCACCAGGGGGTGCTCAGGACCACAGGGGCTGTTCAGGACACTAGGAGACACTCAGAAAAAACAGGGCCACTCGGGACACCAGGGGGCTCTCAGAACCATCAGTGGGAGCTCAAGGCACCAGGGGATTCAGAACCAATAGGGTGTGCTCAGAACCACCAGGGGGCGCTCAGGACAGCACAGGGAGCTCAGGACACTAGGGGACACTAATAACCCTGAGGGGAAGCTCAGGACTACAGGACAGTTCCTTTTGGATCTTGCCACTAACCTGTTGGGAGTTTTCCTGCTTGTTTTGTGGTTTTGAGAATCACTGGTAGATTCTTCTCAAGTATAAAGCTCTGCTTTCTTGTATTATGTCATGTTTTGGGTTTGGATGCTACGCTACCTGAATTACATTGTACTGTGAGAGGAGCCATTCTTGGTGTGTGCAATAGTGAATGAAAGGTGCAGTGTTAGGGGTGGCTTTGAAAGCTACCTTAGGGCTGTATCAGGGCAGTTTACAGGAAATGGCCATTACTATAAAAGTCTACTCATCTCTTTGTGCATTTGCATAAAAATTGTAGTTTATGCACTAAAATCTGCATGCTTTCTTGGCCCTTTTTCTTAAATGGCTCCATTCTAAGGCCAGGAATCTAATCAAGCTGTGTTTCAAAGACCACCAGTCAATTTAAGTCTGGTTAATGAACTACTTTGTTTAAAAAAGTACATCTAATTCTTTAGAGTCAGCTTTAAATTTTACATTGCTTTACAAATATTAATTTTGTAGATTTAGTCCCATAATTATCTTCAGTAATTTAAAATCTTAAAGTCATGTCATGTTAAATTAAGTAATCCTAGGTTTCTCCCTGTGAAGTAGGCTTACTAAGAATTAGAATAGTAAGAGAGTATAGTAAGTTTTGGGTGACATGTATAAAGAAAGATGAGGATATGTTTTTTGTTTTTGTTTTCCAGTTTACAGGGCGTTTGTACTGGTTTTAAGATAACAATCACTGTTTACATCTAACCCTTTTTTAAAAACACCTGCTGAGTTTAAATTGATATTCTATAGCTAGGTTTTCAATTTAAAATCTCAGTATCTTTGTATTGTGCATGTGTGCTTAGATGTGCTAATATATATGTATATATATTTTGTTATGTGTTGTGACTACAAGGTACAAAATTGGTTTTAAAACAAATAACTATTTCTAAATCAAGTGAGCTCCAGTGCATTTGAAGTATATGTGACTTTAATATTCAATAAATAAGTTGGCTTTAAAATTATTGGTAAAAAATTTAGAGATATTTTGACAATTGTCAGCATATCTTATTGTTTGTTTGTTTGTTTTAGATGGAGTCTCACTGTGTTGCCAAGCTGGAGTGCAGTGGTGTGATCTCAGCTCACTACAACTTCCACCTCCTGGGTTCAAGCAATTCTCTTGTCTCAGCCTCCTGAGTAACTGGGATTACAGGAGCATGCCACCACACCCAGCTAATTTTTGTATTTTTAGTGGATATGGGTTTTCACCATATTGCCAGGATACTCTCGATCTCTTGACCTCGTGATCCACCCACCTTGGCTTCCCAATTTATCAAGTGATTTTATATTTAAAATCACAGCTAGATATTATATAATGTCAAAAATTTTATGAATATTATAAAATTATAAACCTAGTTAAAACCAGAATGATCTTTGTAAGTTGACAAATGAGACGGTTAATATTGCTGTTTTAATAAAAAACAGGTAAATAGTTATTAGAAAAACAATCATTTATTTAATCATAAGGTTTTTACTTAGGTAAACACCTGAAATTCATGTGTTATAACATGGTTAACAGGGAAAACATCCTTAAAGGATGAGTGTTACAGTTTTCATAAATAATCTAGGTAAGCTAGATTATATAAAGTAAATTAGGGAAATGAAATAAAATTAACCTTTTAAATAAACTTGTTCTATAATTTAAAAATCTAAAGTTTAATTAAATAATAGGTATTGACTAAATATTTAGGTCATTACTAATTTTTTAAAATATATACACTATAAGAAGATATTTTTTAAAAACATATACAATAAGAAAATATTTTTCTAAAAACTTTGTTATTATAAAAACAATTTCTTTAATTCAAGGTTTAATTGTAAATCATCATAAACATAACCAGTAAATAAGAGAGATTTAAAGAATATTATAGACATAGTCAAATACTTTTGGCAAGAAAGGTTAAATTAAAAAAAAATTATATGGGAAAGAATCTTGTATGGTAACTTTTTATCCTAAAATAAAAATGACTGTGTTTATTTAAGAAAGAGTGATATTTAGAATGAAACAAGATGTTCAAGTATGCCATAAATTGTTTGTGCAAGTCAAAATAAGGTTTGTAAAAAGCTAATTTATTAAAATAAACTTCGTGTTGTCAAGTTGACTATAATTAAAAGGGAAGTATTTATGATAGTCTTTATAGGGATCTGTCTTTCATATGAAAATGTACTAATACTCTGAAGATTGGTTAGAATGAAAGATTGTCTTGAAGTATTTATTTACTCAATAAAATCATAAGATATTTTAATTTTTAACCCCAAAGCTTACCTTTTATTGCCTCTTGCCATTTTTATGTTTTCCCTTTGAGAAGGCTTGAGAGGATCTCAACTTTTTCTTCAGTTCCTTTAACGTTTTATTTTCGTTTATTACAGCAGTTATCCTCTAACGGAGTTAACTTCTTAGTGTTGTTAGCTTCTAACTGCTATTATTGCCTGATGCTAAAAATTCTTTATCTTAAAGTTTTAAATAAAATTTTTTTTTGAAATAACATTTTGTGCTCTTGGCTTTTCTTTAAATGTCTAAATTTTTCTATGGAACCAAAATATTCACTTGTAATCCAAGATACATTCTTCCTATGTCTAATTCAAATACTTTTTCATTAGAGTTGACTTGCAAGTTATCTACATGGAGTTCAACATAGGGAAAAGCAGTCACACTGCAAGTTTTTTGTTGCCATTAGGTAACTGGCATAAAACAAATTTTATATTTTATTGAAATAATTCCTATTTAACTATTATTTTTTAACTACTTAGGAATAATGAGATTTTAAGAAAATATAAATTAATGTTATTATTTCATGTAACTATCCGCATAACTTTTTTTTTTGAGATTGAGTCTCACTCTGTCATCAGACTGGAGTGCAGTGGTGTGATCTCAGCTCACAGCAACCTCCGCCACCTGGGTTCAAGTGGTTCCCCTGCATCAGCCTCATGAGTACCTGGGACTACAGGCACATGCCACCACACCCAATTGTTACCCATTTTTTGTTATTTCCTCCTTTATTTTCTATGTTTTACTTCTCTTTTTCTCCCACAATTTTCTTATTAATGGGATGTGAGACTTCACAGCATTTGAAAGGTAGGTAACAATGAGCTACACTAACAACATGGGACCTGTTTATCTAGTAATAATCTGTCCTACCCATGAAAGATAAAACAAAACAGGAGACTAGAAACTCATTTGGTTGTAAAATGCTTCCTCTGAAAGATTTTGGAAAGGAAAAGATGGGGAAAAATATGGAAGGAAAATAAAAACATGTGAACTCAATTCATTGTGTCAGGAGGGGAAAAAACCTAAAGGATGAACCATGCAAGAAACCGATTTTTCTTTCATTCCTAATAAAACAGCCACAGATAAAAAGTTAAAAATCTTCACAGATAGGTACTCTTTGTTCATTTTATTTTATATGAATTGCTGCCAGTGCAGGAGAACTACATAATTTTCTATTTCCCTATGTGCTGCTTTTTCATTATAACATGTAAATTTTCATACAGTTCCTCTTTCCCCTCTGACCAGCTTTTCCCCTTTATATATTAAAAGTCCTAAATATTGTCTTCAGGGAACAGCACTGAACACATACTGTTGCTGTGATTACTATTATTTTCATTCCAGGCATGCCCTAACTTTGACAAAGTTAATTTTAATTTGATTGGGATTTGTCTCAGAAACCTTTGGTTTACACTAGGAAAGATCCCAAATTCAGAGCCAATTAATGTAAAAATCAGCCATACCGCTGTGTGTGTGCATGTGTGTGTGTGCATGTGTGTTTTAATTTTTGTGGGCTTTGAGCCATGTAGTTCTCTCTGTGAAGATATTATTTGGCATGAACTTTGAATAGAGAATTCTAAAAGAAATAAGAGGCTCCTAAAATTTATCTGAAAGTTTCTGGACTCACCGTGGATCTTGACTGTGTCATTGCATTTGACAGTCCGAGGGAAGAGATTCTCTGGTGTTTTCATAAAAGGCTGTGCTTGGGCTCTCCTTGCAGTTTACTGGGTATAGGTAATGCCAAATCATTGTTTCAAAAGATAATTTCAAAAGCAATAGATGCCACTGAAAGAGCATTGTGAACTGTGGACAGCCCCTTCATTCTGGGACAGCAACATTGGGAGAAGATGTTCTGTGAGCCCAAACAGCGTCCTCCCCTGCAGGGTGAGGGCAGAGCTGCAGGGCAGGCCCAGAACCCACTCGACACAGATGTCAGCCCTGGACCTGGTGCAGAGGAGTCAGAGGAGAAAATGTATCCAGCACCTGAATTACACTTATTTCAAAACAAAAATGCTATTAAAAATTTAAAATGAGTAATTAATATCCAGGCACAGTGGCTTACAGCTATAATCTGAGAAATTTGAGGGGCTGAGGTGGGAAGATTACTTGAACCAGGGAGTTCGACGTCAGCCTGTGAAACATAGTGAGGCATCATCTTTATTTTTGAAAATAAAAGTAAAATAAAACATAAACAATTTAGCAAAAACTACCATTGTGTCTTTCCATATCCTGTCATACTTTGGGCATTTACCCAGCCCAATGAGTCAATGAGAACCAAATTTGAAAAGAAAATTTTAGAGTTTTCAGATATCTTTATAGTTAGAAGATGTAGAAGAAAAATAATTTTATCAATTCAATATGTGCAAATATTGAGAGACAGACTCATGCCAGGAATTCAACTTGTAGGGGGCAAAACCCAAAAAAGGTTGAGGTAATGTTCCATTTGAAGGTGAGATCATTTTGAGGAGCATGTCCTGTGAGAGTTTGTTTGTGTATTAGAGGAGTTCTGTACTCATGAGGTTCTGGACATGCCAGGGGACAAATATCAGTAAACGAACATCAGAACTTGATCCTCAGCTTCCCACTGTTGCATTCTCCATGTGTCATCTCTATATTATTTCTCATGCTAGATCAGGTCTTTAGCTTGGAAATATTCTGCCTAATTAACATGTAAGTAGCTTGAAGTCTACTGAGTTAAAAACATTTATTTTCTCCTGTTTTTTCCCAGTTGTTCCATCCCACAGCACAGATAGTATATTCTCCACCATCATCATCACCTCCTAGATCTGCTGCCATGCCCTGCAAATTAAGGATTTGATTTCATGACAGAGTGGAGGTGCATCTCGATGGAACCTCGCTGAGAACCTTGGTTTTCATCCCATTTCCTCTAGAGCTCCACCAGCACCTCTGGAGTAATGGTTTCAGTGTCTTGCCCCTGCAGGGTAGGTAATACCTTAGTTCTGTAGTGCTGATGAGGGAGGTGGGTCTGAATGCATTTCAGAAGTATGGGCTCTCCCTCTCTCTTAGACAGACACTTTAGGAAAGGAAGATTTTTCTGACTGTCCCCATTCTAGGGCAAAGGGATTCAGCAGGATAAGAATGCTGGTCAAAGAAAATCTTCAGCTTAATTAAATTTAAATGAGTTTAATTGAGCAATGGATGATTCATGAATCAGGCAGCCCCCAGAATTATAGCAGATTCAAAGAGACTTTAGTTCAGCCACGTGGCTGAAGAAGATTTATAGATTTAAAAAATGATGTACAGAAATTAGAAATGAGGTACAGGAACTGCTGGATTTGCTACAGTTTCACATTTGCCTTCTTTTTAAAAAGCAGTTTGCACACTCAAGAGTGTATGAGTGGTTAAGGTATGGCTGCAGGAATTGGCCAAAACTCAACTAGTGTTACAGGTGCATACTCCTATATTAGGTTTTCAGTGTTGTCACCCTATTCAGGTAGGTTACAGTTTGTCCACCAAGACTCAAACACAGAAGTATGGAGTCCTTCTCAGGCCATATTTAATTCACTTTATCAGTGCCCTTCAGTATGTGGTTCCTGAGAATTTCACACTACAGCACGTTTACCACACTGGAATTTAAATGACCCGATACATGTTTGTAGCTTTTAATTGTAATAGACTCTATTTCATATGGCAGCCTCTGCCTCAGTTTAGCTAACATCATGGCTATGTTTCTTTCTATAAGAACTTGTTTCTCCCAAGATTACCATGTTTGTGAAAGGAATATAAATTTTTGAGACCTCCGAGTCACTAAGCCAAAGGAAAAGTCAAGTTGGAAACTGTTTGCAACACACCCACCTCCCATTCTTTCCCTAAAATGATAGCTGCTAAGGTTTTTAAAAGCTACATATTTCCTTCGAAATCTGACCGCAAGGAAAATCTCTGTGGACCAAGGACAATCAGCATCATTTCTCTGCTCATGTAAGTCAGATGCATATCTGATTGCTCTCTGTGCTCTATTGTTTCGCTAAGGCAGACTAAGGCCTCCGTGACTCTTCCTGTAAATTGTGCATTCAGTTAAAGGCTAATCAGAATCTCAAAAGAATGCAACCATTTCTCTCATACCTACCTATGATCTGGACGCTCTCTCCCCACTTCAAATTGTCCTGCCTTTCTCAGCCAAACCAATGTACATCTTACATATATTGATTAATGTCTATAAAATCAAGCTGTGCCCCACAACCTTGGGCACATGTCATCAGGACTCCCTGAGGTGGTGTCACAGGCATGTCCTTAATCTTGGAAAACTGAACTTCCTAAATCTATCGAGATTAGTCATGGATACTCCTTGGTTTACAGGATTGTTTTCTATCTCATAACTTCAATTATCTGAAACATTAAAGAATATTTGCCAAACAGCACATTCTCTTGTTTAATCTGTTATTGTTGTTGTAAAAAGAAATATGTTTATATAATTTATAATCTATGTACATTACTTCGCTGGGTAGCAGACTTATTAGTAAGACATAGAGTAATAAAAATTTCAGGTATCGATTAGAAACTTAATAGAAGCACAAATTATGCTAAATTTGTTTGCTGAAATGCTACCCATTATTTATAAGAAATAAACACACACAACAAAAAGGTTTAATTCTCAGTATTTCTACTGAGAAAAATAAGCCAAATAGATTACTGTATTCTTATAAATTCTAGAAAATAAAAACTAATCTAAAGAAATATGAAAACATCAGTAGTTTTATAAAGAAATAGTAGAAGAAGGGAAGGAAAAAAAACAAAAACTATATAGAAGAGCAAAAGGAGGCCAGGCGCAGAGGCTCATGCCTGTAATCCCAGCACTTTGTGAGGCTGAGGAAGGTGGATCATGAGGTCAGGAGATCGAGACCATCTTGGGTAACACAGTGAAACCCCCGTCTCTACAAATAAAATGCAAAAAAAAAAATTAGCCCTGTGTGGTGATGGGCGCCTATAGTCCCAGCTACTATGGAAGCTGAGGCAGGAGAATGGCAGGAACCCAGGAAGCAGAGCTTGCAGTGAGCTGAGATGGCACCACTGCATTCCAGCCTGGGCGACAGAGCGAGACTCCCTCTCAAAAAACAAATAAAAAAAGCAAGAGGAATGCTGAGGGGAGCTGACTTGTCACCTTCTTGAAAATAGAGATTTTTTTTCAACTTTTACTATTTTACAGGTTAAATATGTGAATTTTTATTATCTGTCAATGAAAACATAAAATGTATTTCAAGTGAACAACTGAAAGTTTAGACGAAAAAGGAATGACAGGCAGGAACAAATAAATATGTTAAATGTCAGGTATACCTAAACATTTATCTGTCTGAATCTTTTCTCTGTAATTTTAGGTGAATGCAGCAAAATCACACAGGTTCTCATGACAGAAAGCAGATTGTGCAAAACACACTAGGCACGTTTAGCTCTGTTCTAGCGCTGGATAAGAGAGCAATAAGGCCAGCTGTGAGGAGCACAGGCCCAGATACTAGGACTCACTCATGCCAGATAAAAGCCCTTAGACACATACAGAGCCCCTCCACGTGTGGGTTCACTTTTACATCTGTAAATGAAGAAACCACTGACTCCTAAATAACATAATTTATACACATAGTTAAACATAACTAAAAATGTGATAGTTGTTTAATGTTTATCACAGAACAATTGCACAGCTATTAGTGATGGTAGGGGTAGCACACACTATGCAGACTCCATGAAGGGCAGATTCACCATCTCCAGAGAGAATGCCAAGAACACACTGTATCTTCAAATGAACAGTCTGAGAGCTGAGGACACGGCTTTCTATTACCGTGCGAAAGGCACGCAGTGAGGGGAAGCCAGTGTCAGCCCATACAGAAACCTCCCTGCAGGAACATTGCAGGGAGAATCAGCTGCAGGGGTGCTCAGGACCCATTGACCAGAGTCAACCCCAGAGGCAGGTGCACACGGAGGCTGATTTCCTGTCAGGATGTGGGACTTCATCTTCATCTTCAGCTTCTCTAGTGAACCTCTTTAAGTTTGGAATTCTGTGCCTAATAATGTCATCTCTACATATTTTTAAAATGATTATTTTAATATGATAATCTATTCTCACATGCACAAAATACAGATTGATGCTTACAGAGATGAAAAGTCCTCAACCATGATCACCAGAATCAGAGTCCTGAGGAAACTCAGGGGTGCCTGGTGAGTCTTCTCCAATCAGACTCAGGACAGGAACTTTGGAAAGATTCCCTGACTAGAACAGTCTTTAGGGATTCTGATTACAACAATGAGAGGGGCTGGGCTAGTGTCAGTGTCATGTAGAACCTCACAGGTTTCCTGTCTGATCCTTCTCCTGCTGACACTGAAGTATGCAAATCAGAACCAGCACTAATCTGGTGATCCTTTTGTCTGCAATCCATGTTTTGTTTTGTTTTATTTCTTTTTAGTTGTTGTTCTTCCCTTTTAATTGGCTTTTCCTGTTCCCTGAAAAATAAAATGTGGTTTCTGTGGTCTAAATTCCAGGGCTCAAGCTCTTTTCCTGGAGCTCAGATGGGTCTCAAGCTGTGGCTCCTGCAGCCACATTGGGGAGACTGATGAGACTATCTTCACCCCCATTGCTCAGGACCCTACACTTTGTTGTGTTTAGACACATCTGGGAATGAAAATGACCAATGGGAACTGCAGGGGATAAGCCTGCTTGGTCAACATGAGACGTGGATGTGGAATTGATCCTGTGCTCTGCAAACTGTCATTGAGTCACCTTCTTCAGCAGTAGTGTTACAAAGTGGGTGTCAAAGTTGTCAGAATCAAAATGGAGCCACTAGTATTAAAACCCTGATGAATGAAGCTGGAGAAGGCCATGAGGGAGGGTTCTCACACTCATCCCTGATAACAAGATCTATAGTAAATAGACTGCAAAACCACAACCTTGCACAAAGGCCACCTCAACCACAAAATAATTACTTCTCCAAGTACATCTGCCCAGCAACTGCTTATCCAACCTTACACTGATGTCACCCTTGTTGTTCATCCTTCTAGCCTGGAATAGTTGTCTCAAAACTACTCATCCAACCCTCCTCATTTTTCTTTCAAAATCCTTGTCTTCCTTTACCTACCTGAATGCAACCTTGTATATTCCCATTGTGATGGCCATCCTCAAATAATCATTATTTTATTTTAGAGTCTCTTTATGTCTGTTTTTTAGGTTTAACAAGCTACAGATATACATACCACTTTTCTGAGATGTAGAGGATGACAGTTTAGGGGGATGTCTAGGGATTTACAATGTCCCTAAGATAAGTCATGAGAAAGTGGAGGCTGGAAGTCTCAGAGAGAGTTGAAGTGTGATCACCATGGAATTTCACCTACTCCAGTTCTGCTCTGACGGAATCAAGCCCACCCGGGGTTATCAATGACAATTTACCTAACCCAGAGGCAACTGATGACACTTTTAATAACATTTATAAAGGATATTTACAACACCCCTAGGTTCCTGTTGGATTGAATAACTGTAAGGTACAGCCTAGCCTGTTGTACCATAAAACATATAATTGCCCATGGAGAACAAACTTTAACATGAGATCTACTTTCTTAAAAAAATTTTAAGGTGTAAAACAGAACAGTTTATAATTAGGCTATTAAATTTTGCTAATGAGTTTTAAAATTCACATCTATATTTTGGATATTCACAATTTTTCAGATGTAAGACTCATAACTATATTCTCCCATTTTGTAGGTTGTTCTGTAGGAATTTTTTCCTTGCTTTGCAGGATCTTTCTGTTTTGATGCTGTCCCACTTGTTCAATTCTGCTTTTGTTGTCTGTGCTTTTAATGTAAAATCTAGAAAATCATTCTGAAGTATTTTGCGGGAGAGAAAATTTTACAATTGCAGGCCATTCATTTAACACTTTAACTAATTTAGAATTGCTTTTTGTATTAATTCTAACCTAAAATTATTAATTCTTTCCATGTGTACATCCAGTTTTTCTAATACCCTCTTTGGGAGGGACTATGATTTAGCCATTGTTTATTGTTGGTTTTCATGTTGAAATTAGTTTGCCATCAAGATACCAGTTTATTTTTGAGCTCTCCATATGCTTTTATGTCACTACCATCTGTTATTCATACTCAATTTTTGTAATTAATTTTGAAACTTAGAACTAAGATGACTCCACATTTATTATTGCCTTGATGCAGATATTGGGACAAAGTATTTTAATGTTTCACCATTAAATAGGATGATAGCTATGGATTTTTGTAATGACTTTTATTATTTACAAGTTATTTTCCAGTATTACTAGTTTGTTTAGAGTATTTTTATGATGGAGTTTTGCATTTTAAAATGGAATTTTCTGTGTCTGGTGAGAAGTTAATAGGATTTTTTCTTTTATTCTCTGAATTTGGCATGTCCAATTTATTGATTTGCCGATATTGAATTAGCGGTACACTTCAAAAGTAAATTTGAGTTGGTATTGGTGTATGATTCTTTTAAAGTCTTGTGGAATTTAGTTGACCATTATTGTGCAGGTGGTTTATTTATTTATATTAGGAATATTGGTCTGTAGTTTATTTTTCTGCTTCTGCCCTTGTCGGTTACTTGTAATATGATAATCGTAGCTTTACAAAAAGCATTTGAAAGGTTGGTGGCACACCGATTTTGAGAAAGAGAACAGCTGATGTTACATTTTTACATATTGTGATGTATTTTTTTATCTAACATATAACCTATCATGGAGAATATTTAATCTGTGCTTGGGAAGCATGCATATTATGCTGCTGTTGGTTGAAATGATCTGTAAATGTCTATTAGGTTACTTTGATGAATGGTATTGTTCAAGTGCACTGGCTTCTTAAGAATTTTTTTCGGGATGTTCTACACTTTATTGAAAGTAAGGTGTTGAAGTCTTCTATTTTATTATTGTTTCCTATTTATTTCTTTATAACTCTTAAAGTTCGCCTAATACAGTCATATTTCTATTTGTATAATATGAATATGCTAAAAAATAAAAATTGTTTAGCAATTTTAATAGCACAGTCACATAATAAGAAATTATATTGTCCCAAATTCTGCCGTTGCCTCTCAATTCCTCCAGGAGTCTCACATCTGCCCTGGGCTCTGCTGTCTCTTCAGGTGTCCCACCCCAGAGCTTGCTAGAGAGGAGGAGACCAGCAAAGAGGGCCTTCCCTCTCCTGATGAAAACGAGCCCAGCTCACTTTCTGTAGCTGGGAAAGAAGAGCCCCAGCCCGATTCCCAGGTGCTTCCACTTGGTGATCAAGCGTGAACACAAATGACTCACAATGGGGTTTGGGCTAAGCTGGGTTTTCCTTGTCACTATTTTTAAAGGTGATAGATACATGGACAGTTAGAGGGATATTGAGTATGAGTGGACCTGAATGACAGAAAGAGTGGATATGTATGGCAGCTTCTGATCACAGTGTCTCTTTGATTGCAGGTGCGCAGTGTGAGTTGCTGCTGGTGGAGTCTGGGGAAACTTGGTACAGCCCGTGAGGTCCCTGAGACTCTCCTGTGCAGCCTCTGGATCCACCTTCAGTAGTTACTGGATCAGCTGAATCGGCCAGGCTCCAGGGAAGGGGCTTCAGTGAGTAATACATGTAAAGTACAAAGGAAGGAAAACATACTAAGTAGACTCTGGGAAGGGCAGATTCACTATCTTCAGAAACAATGCCAAGAACTCACCGTATCCGCAAATGAACAGTCTGAGAGCCAAGTACTTGGCCCTGTATTATTGTGTGAAAGGTACCAAGGGAAGGGACATCAGTGTGAGCCCAGACACAACTTTCATGCAGGGAGAAAGAAGGAGGCTGCAGGGGGAACTCAGCACTCAAATAAGATAGGGACAGTTCCAGGCTCAGGTGAAGATGAACTGTTTTTTTGGGAGGTCTGTGATTTCTCTGAATCTAACAGTTCTCCTGGGATCCTCTCTTTATTTGTGGTTCTGCTCCTACCATTGAAGTTTCTGGGTTAGAAAACTTTGGTATTATAGAAATAAATATTCTCACATGTAGCAAAGGCAGTTTTAACTAATGGAGGCAGAAAAATGCACAGGAGGCCGGGTGAGGCTGTAGACACTGTCAGCCTGCAGTGCCAATCTTACAACGAGTGATGGAGAAGGCTGGGAAGCTGATGGGGCTTCCTAACTGCCCAGTGTTCCAAGCTAAGTCCATCAGGGCCATTGGTTCCTCCCTGAGCACAGTTGCCCACCAGGAATCCTCCATCTGCCCAGAACCAGCCACACCTTAGTATCTTTACTGTGCACAGTCATTATCTGGAAGGAGATTCAAGAATGGATGTCTTTGGCACAAACCAGGTGATGAATGTCACAGAGCAGTAGCTGGGTGCCTGCCTGGTCCATGGGACAACTTGATGTAGAAGAGATGGGTGGTGCATTCTCTGTGCCAACACACTGTTTACGAATTTTTATATAGAAACAAGGATTTTACTTGATTCTCTTACATAACATGGAAAAGCAAGAATGCAGCCTGCAAGCACTTGTAATTTTCCAGTTTACCTGAAGTTTATTGCTTCTTAATTCTGTGTAGAATCTGGGCACGGTTTTGCCTTACCTATGAGGAATTCTTCTATCTAGGCTGAAGCGACGTGTTTCTCGTGTTCTTTGGTTTCTGTCCAGGCACAGAGATCTTGAGCAGGAAAATTCTGTTTTTCCCACACACTAAGCCTCACCTCCTACAGATAAAGGATAGATTGTCCTCACTCTGAATACGAAGTAAGAGCTGTTCCTGTACAACAAATAAAAGTACATACATACATAAGATACAACTTTTATAAATTCTATAGAATATAAACTAATTTAAAGTTACATAAATAAATCAGTAGTTCACTGTGAATATTGTAGGAGAAGGGAAGGTCTAGGAAGGAGGAATTACAAAACAAGAGGATATTTTGAGAGTAAGTGACTTGTTATCTTTGTTGATAATGATGATGTCTATGACAATATTTGTAAAATTGTACTTTTCTGTGAAGATTATAATTTTTTAATTTAACGTCATTAAAGATGGTACTAATTATCACATGCTCAATTCATTAATAACAGATTTAGAAATAGATCAAATACATGAAGGGTCAGAGACTCCTGAATATATATATGAATGAGCCCTATTTCTATATTTTTAGGGAAATACTAGAATACAGCAAAATAATGACAAAATTTTATGACATGAAGGGAATTTATGCCACTATGCATATTCTATTAGTCCATTTTCACACTGCTCTAATGAAGTACCTATGGCTGAGCACTTCATATAAAGAGGTTTAAATGACTTACTGTCCTGCATGGCTGGGGAGGCCTCAGGAAACTTGCAATCATGGTGCAAGGGGAAGCAAGGCACATCTTAGATGGTGGCAGTTGGAGAGAGGAACTGCCACACATTTTTAAACCAAGCCATCAGACCTCATGAAAACTTACTATCACGAGAACAGCGTGGAGCAATCGCCTCCATGATCCAGTCAACTCTCACCAGGTTCATCCCTTGACACATGAGGGTTAAAATTTGAAAGGAGACTTTGGTAGAGACACAGCGCCAAGCCACATCACATGTCCAGCTGTGTCCTGGAGTTGGTTTAGAGATCGAGTGTGTCCTGTGAATAGGAACAGTGACACCAAGCTCACCGCATGAGTTGTAGTTTATGCCATGCAAAGGCCAAGAGATCTCAACCAACATTTAGTCTGAATGTTGTGTCTGATGGTGCCACACTCTCAGACCAAGTGAATACAGGAATGTTAATTATCTCCACTTTCGGGGTGTCCACTGGGAGCAGGGCAGGTCTCTCAGGAAAGTTCGAAATGGCTTGAGAGAGCAGGGAAGGAGACCGGCTCAGGGTTTTTATAATGGTTTGGTGCTGGAGGCAGAGTGAGGGATCCTACTCACAGGCGGGGGTTTATAAGGTTTGAAACTCCTACTGGCATCAAAAGAGGGAGTTTCTGTGATTTCTAACTGATTCACCTTGTGTGGTAAAAAAGAGATGATGGAGGAATGTGCCTAAGTTATCAGAAGTCACATACCAAACAATAGTGAGACGATTTACTCTATGTAGCAACTATAAAAATAATGAACAAAAAAGGAGATAAGTCTTCAATATGGGGAGAAAAAACCATATTTCCACTGTATTGTAGTTGCCTATTTGCTTGCACTTTTTTCCAATTAGACTGGAGAGCAGGGACCTTGTCTTTCCTCTCTATACTCACAGGACCTAGTACCATGCTCAGTGTTTGCAGAAGACTAAGTATGTAAGTGAATGAATAGAAAAATGAAAGAATGTGTTGTAATTACTTACAAATGAAGACATATTTAAAGGTTTCCAGCCTAAAAGTTTGACCAAGCTTGTTAAATATAGCCAACAGAGGAAGATGGTAATGTATGTGAAATATATTTTTAAATGTTGCATTGTTCTTTCCTATTAAATATGCAGGAGTTGGAGAGGTGCAGTGACTCCCACATGTGGCTGCACCTCATAATCGTCTAGGTGCCTTACTATCTTATTAACTGAGTTTAAAAAGAAGTGAACAAATAATACATACACTTGGTATAAAGTGAAAATTGAGTGTATTATTCCTCACTTCCATTGTACCTCCCTGGAAACAACCATTTCTATCAGTTTCTTGTGTAGCTCTCCAGATATATTTGGAAGCATATGTATCCATACATTTTCTTACCTGAATGAGCCTGTGTTATAAACTCTATGTTGCATCTTGATTTTTTAACTTAACAATATGTCTTAAAGATTATTCCATATTAACACATATAGATCTACCTCATTTACTATGATGACCACATGGTATTCCGTTATATGGCATCTATTACATATGTATGTAGGTAGTAATCCATTGTTGTTACAAGCAGTGTTGCAATGAAGATCAGTGAATGTATCTCTTTGAATACATGGACAAGTATGTGTAGGATAAATTCCTAGAGGTGGTATTCCTAGGTCAAAGAGAATGTGCATTTCAAATTTTGCAAAATTGCTCCCCAAAGAGGCTGTATGGATTATATTCTACCAATAGTATGAATAAAAGTACCTATTTCCCCACATTTTTGTTGGGAAAATTTAAAAAAAATAAAGATTCTCAGACCGTCACAATTCTATGGCTTCCAAAACTTCTAGGACCAGTCCAGGGACCTGCTTGATTTAAAAGTATCTCAGAAAGTGAGATGTTATCAATATTTAAATTTCACACTATTTCACATTTCTGTGATTCTGACTCAGAAGGTCTGTGGACCTTCCTTTGAAGACCACCAGGTTGGTGCATAGCACTCCGTATGCACCTACACTAGACACTGGCTTCCAGATCCTGAAGCCCTTCCCCACTAATAAACAAACAGCTAAGAAGTGGGGAAGTAGTCCGGGTTGAAAATAATGCTCTGGCACCTTTTGCTTGCAGATCTCCTTTTTCTGCCTTGCTGTGTTTTCCATTTTGGTCTTAAGTCTCTTTTCTTCTCAGATGAATCACTCAGAGCTCAACCTCTTCCCACAGGTTCACAAGAATGTACTTTAAACATGTACTCTTTGAGGACACATTCTTTGACGAGTGCTATTTTGAAGATGTAACATCAACAGATACCTACTTCAAAAATTGTACCATTGAATCAGCCATCTTTTTTGTAACACAGGTAGGTAAGAAGATTAACAGACTGAATAGACTGTAACAAGAGACAACTAGTGTTGTCCAAGAATCAAAATGCTCAGGCATGAACTTCAGGAGTAGGAAAGTATTCATAGATACAAATGCCAAGCCTTGGTGGGGAAATGGATTTTAGCCCCAGGCATGGCACAAATTAGGCGCACAGCCTTTGCTAAGACATTTAATTTATCTGTGTCTCAGTTTTATCACAAATGAAATGGAAACAAAAGTTCTAGCCAAATATCCTCATCTCAGTGAGGCTGATGCTATACGCGAAGGGTCTTTGGTACGAACGAAGGATGACACAAATAACAACTAGCATTCCAGGAGGGCTGCATTTTATGCAGGAATGCATGCATTCTTGAAGACCTTGCATAATTTGAAACTTGCAAAATGCAAGACTCATGTTCTCACAATAATAAATGAAAGGGGAAAATTACATCTGTTCATATTTTGTGCATAAAGTGAAATACGAAGACTATTTTAAAATCATACTATTCCAGATTTCTGTGATTTAAAAAGTCACAAAATTCTACCACTTCACCGCTTCTTGTTACTTTTACTACCCTCATTATAAATTAATAACATACCAAGTGAAGTTGGGGTATAAGGAAACCAACTGAGCTTCATTAGGGGGCTTTACCTACATTGTCTCAATGGAGAAATGTACTATTTTTTATCCTTCTTTTATAGCTAAGGAAACCAAGTTAAGGAAATTAAGACTTAAGCAACTTGCTCAAGGCCATGGTTAGCAAGTGGAGGGAGTTTGGATTCATTCCTCAGTGGTTTGGCTGTAAAACCTGCAATCTTTCCACAGAACTACTTGCATTATGTCCAGATCTATGCTTTATTTTTGGCATCAGCAGCAAGGGATAGTTTATATAAGAACATCTTTTTCCTCTATGATATCAGCCTCAAGAGCTTCAATATCTGGTCTCTAAATATTCTGGACTCTCTTAATAATTCATTCTGGCACTTACCTTCCTGAATTTCCTTTTAGACTGAACTTGAAACAATGATGAGTTCCAGAAGTTTCCTAAGTGTCATTAAAAACTGGCATATCATTTTATGATTTCAAGTTTGAATGATGCCTCCTCATTTGAATACTCTGATCATGGAGATTCTTGCAAACACATGTAGTCAGGAAATGTCAGAGCTGGGAGAAGCAGTGGAGATGATCAGGTGTACTCTTCCAATTTTGTAGATATTTTAGGTAGAGCCTCAGGGAGGTTAAAGAGGGTCAACAGCAGGGCCAGTTCCCCAAATGCAGGTTTCTGGGGATCCTGTTTAGGACTTCCTCTGTCAGAACAGCTGATCTTAGAAGGTGTCAGAAGACTTGCAAACTGGTTCTAATGCCAATGGCTTTTATTTTTTAAGAATGTTCAGGTTTTGGCACAGACCACAGCAGGGGCTCTGGAGTGATTGGCTCCATCTGGAACCAACTCTCTTGTGTTCTGCTTCCCTATGCCAGGTAGCCTCCAAGGAGAGGCCTAGCTGTCATGGTCCTCAGTGTCTCAGTGTCACTTGATTAGTACAAACAGGACTGTTATCCAGCTGGAGAGTTTTTTTTTTTTTTTTTTTTTAAAGACGAAGTCTCCCTCTTTTGCCCAGGCTGGAGTGCAGTGGCATGACCATGGCTCAATGTAGCCTTGACCTCCTGGGCTCAAGTGATCCTCCTGCCTCAGGTGCCAGAGTATCTGGGACTACAGGCACATACCACCCCACCTAGCTAATTTAAAAGAAAAATTTATTTATTTATTTATTTAATGTAGAGATAAGATCTCACTATGTTGTCCAGGCTGGTCCTGAACTCCTGAGCTCAAGTGATCCTCCTACCTCGGCCTCCTAAAGTGCTTGTATTACAAATGCGAGCCACTACACCTGGCTGAGAGGGTGCATTTTTAAGTCTCTCAGTGTTAGTTTAATTCCCCCTTGCTTTTAGGAACTTGAACAGGTCATTACATTTTTGAAAGTTTCTCTATTCATCCATACCTTGATGACATGACCACATATTACCTTGACTCTGAGGCTGTCTGACTGGCAAAGGCTACCACAGCCTGCCTACAGGAGGGGGCAGACTTCATCCCTGCCTCTGCCTTTCTCTCTCCAGCTCCCTTGCACTTACATGAACCAAAAGTTTCCTTCTCTCCCTAGACCTCTACGAGCATAAGTTCATCAACTGTCGCTTTATCAACTCCACCTTTCTGGAGCAGAAGGAGGGCTGCCACATGGACTTGGAGCAAGATAATGACTTCCTGATTTACCTCGTCAGCTTCCTGGGCAAGCCTGTCTGTCTTACCCGGAAGCATCATTTCTGCCCTGCTCATGGATAGAATCGGAAGGCTCAAGATGATTGGTCAGTTGTCAGCGGGGTCACTTCTGGGCTCCAACGCACTGGGGTAGTGACTTTCAAGTGTATTAAAGCAGGGAAATTTTCCCTTTTATTAAGTAATTATTGCACAATAAACCCAACAAGTAAGATCGCACATGGAGCTATAGAGCCAAGGATGCGTGCCTGTAGAAAACTCCAGAGCTCCTTGGAAATAGTCAAGAATCTTTGGTCTAGGCGAGGGATTTTTGTTCATTTCCTGACAGAGAAATTCTGTGACAGTCATTTAATCTATTAGCACTTCAATAAGGGTAGTAATAATATCCACCCTGTCTCTTCATCAGATTATTGTCAGAAAAATATATACAATGGTCCTGGATGATGGTTTGATGTTTGAAGGTAAACTGTATTACTTTTATTATTTAATAGCAATACCACTTTAGGCTTTGGAGTTGGACAGAGCCATGTTGAAGACATCATCGAAAGGCCGTTTGACCTTGAATGTGTTCCTTTGCTTCTCTGGACCTCAGTTTCCTTATTTATAAGAGAACGATTTCCACATCTAGCTGGTAGGGTATTGTGAGAATTGAACATGAGGTACCTGTAATACTTGGCACATTGTAGGTTCTCAAAAATGGTAGCTATATTCATGTATGCCTTGCCTCTTTCCATCGGGACTTGCAACAATTTGTTACAGAAATACATGCTATGAATGGTAAACAAGAAGCAAAATGTACACATTGAGGACCAGGGAAAATGTAAATTAGAATATGAGTCAAGGCCAAGGGTGGGGAAGTGGACAACATGTTATTAATAAACATGCCATTAGGGACCTGCCTTAGGGAGGTCGTTGATTAGGAAAGTTAATACGAAGATTCCTAGCAGCAATGTGCAAAACGAAACAAAATAAATCATAAAGTCATTTTGTTGGAGAAGAGGAAATTGATCAGGTCTTCATGGAAAGGAATTCTTTTCCTGGCATTTGGCTCATACTGAATATCACTATTATAAATAGTAGCATGCATATGCAGCATGGTGAGCATGAGAAGTGCCTGTGACTTCAGCTTTTTAATCTCGTGGTGAGGGTGGAGTCATCTCTTAGGTATGGCAGACTTCATGTTCTCCTCTCTTAGAGGGAGTGCCTGGTTAGTCCTGAGGCCCTATGGAGGAAAGGACAATGGCTTACTCATTTCCGTGACCCCTGTGTCCAGCGCAGTGCCTGCAGTAGAGCTGACACTCAGCAATGCTGCTGAACTGACCAGAACAGATGAAGATGGCCTCTTTCCTAGGTTAGCTCCAAACACCAAGCTTTCAGCAGAAGACACTACAGGTTGTCATCTTAAAAAAAAATTTTGGCTGGTAGTCAGGTGGCTCCATCTCTGCCAAGATTAGCTTTATGTGTTGACCCAAGTCAACTTCTTTGAGCTTCCTTGAGCTTCCATTTCCATTGTTAAAATAATACCTCTGTTTGCCTCAATGAGATAGGGGTATGAGAGCAGATGTGACACTTCTGCCATTTGTCACCAGCCTTATGAGTCCCAGAGTTTACCAGTGGAGTCTCTGGTCTGTTCATGAAGCAGCTGAGGAAGTTTTGGGGGAGGCAGGGTTATAAGGATGGGGTGGGTGCCCATGTCGACGAGAACGTCCCACCACCTAACGACCTGCCACATGTTCCCTCATGGAAGTAGACTGAGGGCGGTGTGGCTGGGCACAGGGGCAGGCGGAATGGTGAGACAGCAGACATCCTTTCCCTCACCACTGAAGCCCTTCTTATAGTGAATACATCACAGATCAAAACAATTCCTATAATGCTAAATAAAGGCATGCTCTCCAATGAGAGATCTAGAACTAATATTTAATCATTCTTTATAGCCTACTCTCTTGTGAATGTCTCTGTTTTGTTTCTGAGCTAGAGGCAAGCTTGTTAAGAGCTCAGACAGGGCCTTCTTTGACTCTCTGCCCTTCAGTCTTTAGTAAAAGGCCTGACGTGCAGTGGGTCGACTGTGATATTGGCAGTGCATGGTAAAGATGAGGTGCTCAATTAATACCTATTTCACTGGGATATGGGATGTGGGGGAACCACTTTGAAATAGCCCTATCCCCAGCTAGAAAATCTGCAAGCACATTTTTGTTCTGCTTAATCTGCTGGGCTCTTCGTAGTGTACAAGTCATTTCTTGTTATCAGTGGAGTAGAAGTTTTCCTGATTAGGCTGTTACCCACTCATTTATTCATTCAGTAACATTTATTTATACAGTACTTATTCTCTCAAGGCTGGGTGGGAGGCAATGGGAATGCAACAGTAATTGAAACAGACAATATCCCTGTGCTTATGGCGCAAATGATCTGTTGGGAGAGGCAGACTTCAACTAGAAATTTCATTTACCTCAACACTATGACATGCTTATTATTACTGAATATTATTAATGTTGAACATGTGTTCAATATTAACGCATTGAACCCTCACGATAACGCTATGAGGTAGGCACTAATTTAATCAACACTTTAGAGATGGTGACAGTGAAACAGCTCACAGAAAGGTGAAGCAACTCACTCATGGTCACACAGGTAGTACGTAAGCTGGCATTTGCACCCAAGCCTCCCAATTACAAGAGGAATAAGAATTATAGAAGTGGAAGTACACTGAGCCCTGGGGACTTATAGTAGGAACATCTAACGGAGTTGAAGGATCAGGGAAGGCCTCCCTGAGTATTAGCTGATTTGTCAGATGATCATGTTTTGTGGTTATCAAGTGTTTGCCAGCATTTACTGTAAGCCAAGCCCCGTGGCTGGCCCCTCTGAGGGATGTATGGATGTACAGGGTATTGTCTACAGAGCACTTGGGGTCCTAGGCATACCAGTTTCCCCTGTTCTAGTTCTCTCCTAGCTTTTGGAAAAAGGTTACCAGGCACCTGCTCACAGCCCTACCGCTTCCCAGAGTGGGCAGGATCCAGTTGGGCAGTTATCATTTCCTAGTTCATCAGCAAGGATTGGCACTAGTCTTGCAGCCCCAGGTCTGAGGGTGACACTCCGGGCTGAGGCCCATCCCTGGGGAGGCGTTTCTTATTGAGGCCAGGTCGGTCTCCGGCTTCTTGCCAACTGGAATACCTTCCTCCCTCAGGGTCCTGGTGCCTGGTGGGGCACTCGTGCCCTGTGTTCCGATTGGTTGTTTGAGACCTGCTTCCTTCCCACCTTTCTGTTCACCCTATTTCCACCTCATCACCAGTCACTTTCCTGGGCTGCAACCTGTTTTGCCATGTTCTGCATCCACCTTGGACTTGGAGTTTGCATACCAAGTTCCTCCAGGCTGAACTTACTGGATTTGGGCAGGCTTTGACAGTCTTCTTTGGATGGGATCTCCTATTAGCTCTATAAGGGCTGTGCTGCTCATTTTCTGTTCACTCCCATCCCCACCCCAGAGATCTGAGCTGCACTTCTCCACGCTGCTGGGACCCCTGCGAGGCTAACCTCGTGGACTGCATACTTAGATTCCCGGAGGGGAAAAGGGATTCACCCCAGATAGTTCTAGTAAGGAAACCTTACTCATAGGGCTTTTAGAGGTGTGGGCAGGGTTGTGGAAACAAATAAGGCAGGTGAGGCACCCAGACACTAGCAAAAGTGAGAAGCAGTTACCACCTCTATGGCTATGAGTACAAGGGGGAGCAGTTGCACTCACAGAGCCCTGTGGGGGCTGGAACCATGGAACAAGAGCTACCTGGGAGGAACTGGGGTCTCGGAGGAATGCAGCCATTGCCAGAAAAGGCCTTCTACCCCAGGGGAGGAGTTGGGAATAGGTACTCCAGCCACTTTCCCCTCCCAACTGATAAGAAAGTCCATGGGGTTAGTAAGTAGAGAGTATTGTTCACAGAGCACATGTATAGAGTACAGAGTATAGAGTAGGGCTGAAAAGGGCAGGTCAGATCTCTGGGGTGGGGATTCTGGTAAATTCAGAATAGCACCGCCTTTCTTCAGGTTTCCCTTCAGTAGCCCATGTACAGGTGTGTTCTCACCAGGTTATAAGTTTCATAAAAATGGATTTTTTAAAATTATGTTTTTATTTTCAATGGATAAATTATAATTGTGTATTTTTACGGGGTACAATGTGATATTTTGATGCATATATACGAGGTGGAATGATTAAGCCAAGCTAATTAACATATCCATCACCACACATATATATGTTTTGTGGTGAGAATATTTGAAATTTACTCTCAGCAATTTTGAAATATACAATACATTTTTAGTAACTGTAGTCACCATGCTATGTAGTAGATCTTGAAAAGTGAGATGATGTTTCTGTGTCTGGCTTACCCCATGGACTGTATCTAGCATCCTGCCTTCCAGGTTCATCCATGTTGTCCTAAATGGCAGAATTCCTTTCTCTTCTCTTCCCTTCTCTTCCCTTCTCTTCCCTTCTCTTCTCTTCTCTTCTCTTCTCTTTTCCTACCTTCCTCTCTCTCCCTTTCTTCGTTCCCTCCTTCCTTCCTTCTTTCCTTCCTTCCTTTCTTCCCTCCCTCCTTCTTTCCTTCTTTTTCTCTTTTTTTTTTTGATAGCGTCTTGCTCTGTCACCAGGTTGGAGTGCAGTGGCGCCATCTCGGCTCACTGTAACCTCTGCCTCCCTGCTTCGAATAATTATCATGCCTCAGCCTCCCAAGTAGCTGGGATTACAGGTGTGCACCACCGAGTCTGGCTACTTTTTGTATTTTTCATAGAAACAGGGTTTCACCATGTTGGTCAGGCTGGTCTCGAACTCCTGACCTCAAGTGATCCACCCACCTTGGCCTCCTGAAGTGCTGGGATTACAGGATTGAGCCACTGTGACTGCCAGAATTCCTTTCTTTTTAATGTCTGAATAGTATCCCATTGTGTATGTAAACCACATTTTCTTTATCCAGTCATCTATGGCCACTTAGGTTGACTACATATTTTGACTATTGTGAATAATGCTGCATTGAACAAGAGGCACAAATCTCTTTGACATCCTGGTTTCAAATCAAGACTGACGTTTTGTTTTTGTTTTTTGACTGATACTGATGTAGCTCAAGCACCTAGAACAATGTCTGGTACATAATAGATTCTCAACAAATGCCCCTATCTGCCCTGTCCCATCATTCTGAGCTGGGCAGCACCTTAGTGTGGTGACTTCAGAAGCCTTTCTAAGTCTGGTGATCTGACCCATGCAGAGGGCTCTAATGCCATGGCTGGGGTGCCATGGGAGGGTTCCAGCTGTGCTCTCTCTGTGTGGAGGATGAACCTAATACTTCAGGTAGCCTTGGCTTCAGGTGTACCAGTGAGGCTGGGAGATGGGATGAGAACTGTGAGTGATAGCCGTGTGCAAGACACAGGCCTCATGTTTCTTTTTGACCTTGAACTCCCTCTGTAGGTGGCTCCATGTTAATCTCTGCAGTCTGCTGCTCCTTCCTGTTTTTTGGCAACAGCCAGTCTGCGATGGTCAGCTGGCAGTGCCTGTTCTGTGGGACAAGCATTGCAGCCTGGAATGCTCTGGATGTGATCACAGTGGAGCTGTATCCCACCAACCAGAGGTCAGTTCTTCCATGGGCTTTCCTCAGGGACTGGTTTGGGTTTCTTTGGTCAGAAGTCTACCTGCTCCCTGAATCTCATGCTGTGCATGGCCATCGTGGTCTTTCTGCTGTTCCATGAAACAAACGTCTCTTACGTTGAGCTTCTCCTGCATGGGGGACGGCATAGACCTGAAAGTTGGCAGGCTAGGGCTTGATAAGGTTGGAAGGATGGCAAGAAGCAAAGGATGGGAGCAGACTATGTCCAGGAGAAGGAAATAAGAGTGAAAAGTTGGCAAAACCATATGTGTCATGTAATCCATAAGAGAGAACAGACCTGCCAATGGGAGATAAGGCAAAAAAGTGAAGAACTGAAATAGCACAGGGGCAGGGAGGTAAATAAAGCTCAGGAGGCAGCATGAAGTCCAGGGAATCTGCAGAGAATGTGGCAGGGAGGCCCAGGGGTCACTTTTATTTTGCACAGGTCATATATGGGAAGAGGCCTGATTTAAAGGCATAGGGTGAAAGTCATTACTTAGTAATTGTTTTTCTTTGTGGAGGGGAAATTGTGAATTTTAAGGAAAGAAGATAAGAGGCCTTGTGTTCAAAAAGGAATGTGAAATGGTAAGGAAGGTGTGTAAATGAAATTCTGCAAAAACCTGAGTGATATTTCCAAAATTGGTGACAGAGCTGTTGGGATATAGATAACTAAGGAAGAGCACAATGTGTCATATTTGGAGCCCCTCTCATTTGAGTCAAAGAACTGCTAAGTTTTACACAAAATAACAGGAGGACAAATGATTATTATTTGAATATGATGTGATTTTACATCTAGGAAACCTAAGAGAATTAACTAATGAGACTACTAGAGAGAAAAAGACAATTTGGTCAGGTGGTCAGTAAGAAAACTAAATTATGTGTAGGTTTTAAAATATATTGAAAAAGTTAAAGATGCAATTCAAATCCATTTAATAACAGCAGATATCATAAAATAATTAGGGATCAACTTGACAAGTGAAACATTTAAATGAAGAAAACCATAAAGCTTTACTAAGAGATATTTTAAAAAGACACATAAGAGAAGATAAATATATGCCAGCTTGGTGACTTGGGAGGCCGAGACAAAAGGATTGCTTGAAGGCAGGAGTTTGAGATCAGCCTGGGCAATATAGTGAGATCCCATCTCTACAAAATATATTAGAAAATTAGCTAGGTATAGTGTCATGTGCCTGTAGTCCTAACTACTCAGGAGGCTGATGGGAAGAGCTGCTAGAGCCCTGGGGGTTCAAGGTTATAGTGAGCTAGGATCACAACACTGCACACCAGTCTTGGTGACAGAGACAGACCCTGTCTCAGAAAATGTATATATTTATGGATTATGTATTTATATATAATTATGATAATATATATAATTAATAGCACATAATTAGTATATTTTTATTATATATAGATAAATTAGTTATATTTTTATTATATATATTTATGCTTTTATAAATATATATATTTTATTATATATATAAATTAGTATGTTTATATAAATATAAATAAATGTATATATATTTAAGAGACAAGATATACTTAATTTTGGATAAGAAGATTCAATCTTACAAAAATGTCAAATTGTATTTAGATTTTTTCTAACATAAAAGAGTTCATTCAAAATTCAACAAGTTTTTTTTCCCCCCCGGGAACTTGAAAAAAGTTTATTTTAAAAAGTACATATGTTAAAAGATCCAAGAAAATACAAAAACAAAAATACTAAGACAAACGAAAAAGACTGGGTTGGTGATTATAAAGCTACAGTGTGATACAGTTATAGACAAAAATGAAAGAAGAGTTTTAAGTACAAAAATATACCCACTTTCTTAATACACTTGTGGTATGAGAAAGAAACATTTGATTTCACTTGGGGAGAGGTAGTATTGGGAATATTGCCTCTGCATACAGATGGGGTCATGAAAGAATAAATGATTAGTAATAGTTCTCACTGGAAAGTGGGATTGAAAGATCATAATTAGGATTAGGTTTTGCTGTGGCTGACAGAAACCTCAAATACATTGCTGTGGTCTTGAGAAGGTTAAGCATTGCATTTTTTCTTTCCTGAAAAAGTCTAGAGTGGGTAGTGCAGGCTCTTTCTATCTCATTGCTTTTCATTGCATGGACTCACCATGGTCCAAAATGAAACCATCTGTGTTCCATCATGAAGCAGGGTAGAAGGAAAAGAATGAAGGGGAACAGAGCAAAAGGCCCACCCATAATGTCCCTTAAGGAAGCTCCTTGGAAACTGCCGCCACTTTCACTTACATCCCATTGACCAAAACTAAGTCACATGGCCATTCTCAGCAGCAAATGAGTCTGGGAAATGTAGTCCTACATTTGGGGAAACGCTACTTGGGGGCAACTGGCAGTCTCTGCTTCAGGAGGGTTGAGAATGTTAACAGGGGGAACACTTACATTTTCTGCTTTGCATACTTCTTCATCCTTTCAAGATTTCCATAGTAAGCATGTAGTACCAGTAAAAAAATTTTAAATAGATATCTTTGAAAAAAAAAAAAGGAAAAAAGAAAAACCTTTGAAGAAAATACTTCAAAATGTTAACAGAGGTGATTGTCTCTCGGTGAAGAGGTTAGATATCCATTCATCTTTATATTATTCTGTATTTACAAATTTGACTACAATGAGAATGTGTTATTTTTATATTTAGGAAAAAAAAATTCCCTTGTACCCCTCTTCCCCCTGCAATAAGGAAAAGAAAGATTCCAGTCCTGTTCATCTAATGAGGTTCAGAATGTCAGAATTATTTCCATTCTTCTTCTTTTACAGAGCAACAGCCTTCAGCATTCTCAATGGATTATGCAAATTTGGCATCATCCTGGGAAACACCATATTTGCTTATTTTGTTGGGATAACCAAAGTGGTCCCCATCCTTCTGGCTTCTGCTTCTCTGGTTGGGGGTGGCATGATTGCCCTTCGACTGCCAGACACTCGAGAACAGGTCCTGATGTGAACCACCTATGGGAAAAGGAAAGATCAAGAGAATCTTGTCCAGGACACTAAAATGCATCCACACTTCCTGCCTATCACGGTCCAGAGGGCACCTCGGATAACACGCAAGGAGAAGTTGACTTTGTGACCCCTAGTTTAGGACCTACTTCAGCTGTCAATATGTTTGTAACTCAGGTGACTGTTTTGGGGGTGCCCTGAGCCACCCTTAGAATCATAGAGCTGCGTGTTTAACTTCAGGTCTTCCCAGTCCAAGGCAGGGAGAGGATTCTCCAGTGAGTGCACACACTATGCGAGGAGTAAGCATTTCTCTAAGTCAAGTGCAAGGACTTACTTGCATTTCAAAAGGAATTAGAAGGTAAGAAATACCCAAACTCCTCCATGAAGCTCCTTGGAGCCCAACAATTTAACAAATCAACTTGGCTGGAAGTTAGAGTCATTATATGAAGATTGGGCTTGAAGTACAGGATACATATATTTTTGCATTTAAAAGTATCACCTATCATATTTTCCACTCGAATAGCATTGAGAATACTCTGATCTGGAAAGCCAAATATTTGAGCAACATCTATAGAGATCTACTTTTCTCCTAAGTCTCCTAGGCTTTCCATGATAATTAGGTGATACATTTAAGAAGGATATTTATTTCTGTTTTGCTCTATTCAAAGAAATTGAATGGGTTAGGTATTCTGTAAACTAAGTTTGTATATAACTTTATTTGGGTTTAATTTCCACAACTGGTATCTGCAAATATTGCCAGCATTTTAGCCATATTTTGGGAGAACTTGGTGTTTGAGGTGCCAGGAAATGAGGTCTGATCAAATGAAATGCAAGCACAATTTCTTAGAGCCATTTAACTTTCCGCTGGGAGGATGTACTTAACAAACTCATGTTGTACAGTCCACTTAATCCAGGCACTTTCTTTGTGCAGTTGGAGTGAGTAGTTACTTCTCTCTCTTATATAGATGACTTGTGAAACTCAAGCTTACCATCTTCAGTGCTGGCATTTTACTTTGCCACTCACCCCAAAACAACGTGAGATGTGTTCAGTGGCCTCTGGTACTCTTTCTGGCAAGAATCAAATGATGTGGGGACTGAGGGAGGGATGGGGAAGTGTAGCCACAGTTCTTCCAAGTGTAAATACTTTTTGTTTGTTCTAGCAGTAAAATGCAAATGCAATCCATATTTGTTAGAATGGTCGGGTCTCATGAGAAATCTATGCTATGTGTCCAGGGCTTTTGAAACAGAGTCCTTTGGAGTGGGAGTTAGGGAGTATAGTGGATGCCAAATATGTCTTTCTTCAGTGCTTAAGAGAACTCTTTCCTGAAATCCAGCTTTGAACATAAACAGGGGTGTGGGATGGGAGAGGAGCCTAGGACAAACCTGTCTGATGAAGGTCAACAATAGACTGAAGTCTTGATTGCATGGAAGAGGAACATCAGAAGTGTCTGACAATGGAGGGGACAGTGAGCTATGCACAACCACCCGTGGAGGTGATCTTGAACCTGCCCAGGCCGAATGAACATCAGCCTGCAAGAACTAGTTCTTTGAATTGATTTGCAATGCTCTCAATGGCTATAAAGTGCCACATTTTCCCTGTCAGAGATCTCCAAAAATTTCAAACAGAATAATAATGGCTGCATCGAGTGTTTTCTCAGTTTTGGAGAAATGCTTAGGTCCTATGATAGCTTCGGGACAGCTTTCTGTAATTTTCCTCAATTAACGGGTTGGTAGGGGTAAAACTTATGACACCTTTCCACCGTCGATTTGTGATCAGTTTTAATGGTTAAAATGTTTACTCTGCTTCTGTCAACCCTCGTCTTTTTATTTACACCCCTCCCTTTTTTTCTGTACAGGGAGAGAAGACATATCAACTCTGACTGGACACCCTGATTCCTCCAAATATATATACCACTGTGTATTAATCTTTCTCTCAGTGTTTTATAGGGGTACCTAACATAATGCTGTGTCAATAATGAAAGGCTTGATGTAATATAGCTGTAATTTACCTTCCATATGAATGTAGTGGTTAGGTTCATAAAAGAGAATTGTGTGAGTCTGGGATTACCACATCTAAAACATTATTCTTTAATGGGGTAATACAATTCATTGAACAGCTACCACTTAAAAAATTTGCAGGACAATTAGAGCCTGCATTTCTAGTTAAGATGGATCTTGTAAATTTAAAATCGGATTAACTTTTGAGTGCTGGGGTGGCTGCAATAATTTGGGGGCTAACTCCATTTGGTTTCCAAGCTCTCACTTCTGCATTATCTTCACGGGTCTTTAAACCAGCCACCTAACCAATCAAGGGCAATTCCCATCTGATCTATCACTCAGGCCTTTGTAAGGAGTGCATCCAAGCTCTGCAGACTTTTCTCATGAAGGATTGTCTAGCACGAGTACCTGGCTACTTAAATGCTGTCACTCCTGCTGAGATAAATGCGTCTTTAAAAATAGTCTCTGTGGGCCGGGCGCCGTGGCTCAAGCCTGTAATCCCAGCACTTTGGGAGGCTGAGACGGGTGGATCATGAGGTCAGGAGATCGAGAGCATCCTGGCTAACACGGTGAAACCCCGTCTCTACTAAAAAATACAAAAAAAAAAAAAAAAAAAAAACTAGCAGGGCGGGGTGGCAGGCGCGTGTAGTCCCAGCTACTCAGAAGGCTGAGGCAGGAGAATGGCGTGGACCCGGGAGGCAGAGCTTGCAGTGAGCTGAGATCCGGCCACTGTACTCCAGCCTGGGCGACAGAGCAAGACTCCATCTGAAAAATAAATAAATAAATAAAGTCTCTGTGGCAGGTCACTGGGGGACAATCTACAGCATCTGGCCATCCACTTCTTTTTCATTTCGTGTTCTACCCCAAGAGACTCCCGATGTCGGCTGTGGAGGGTTAAAAGGATGAGGCTCTCCTTTGTTTAGCAAATCTGTTCACAGTTCATGATGATGTATTTTATGATGCCAAGCTTGGAGATAGTTGCTTTCCGTAGTCCCAACTGTATTGTGTTATCTCCTGATACTGATTTTTGATCTTTTGTTTTATTAAAAAAATTAGTGAAAGAGGTGTGCCTATCTGTGAAGTTTGTAGTACATTATCCTGAAGTTATGTAACAAATAACCCCCAACCCCAGCGTTCCCTGCTACCTTGTGTTCATTAAAACTAAATAATAAAAATAACTGTAAGAAAACCTTAAGAACTGGGGTTAGAGATTATTTTCAGGCACTAGGGTCTCTTCTGTATTCCTCAATTGATTGAATCAGCAGGGAGAAACATCGAGAATCGCTTCCTTCAACTTTTTATTTTGCAACGTGGGGACCTCAAGAGGTTAAATGATGTGGCCCAGGTTACATGTAATGTGAGGAGAGGGTGACAAGGCCTAAGGTGATGCTCTCGTGACAATTCTGGGGAAGCCTGCAGTTTGAGGAATGGGACAATGTGACACATATTCTCTGTTCCCTGAGACCATTCATTGACTATTCCCTTGGTGGCTTTACTAGAATGAGAGGAAGCATCAGTTAAACATAGAAAGATTAGTATTTATTTATTCATTCATTCATTCATTCATTCATTCATTCATTCGGCAAATCCTTATTGAGCCCTGACTGTGGGCCAGTCCCTGTGCCAAGTCCTGGGGACACAGTGATGAAAAAACTGGTTACAGTTTCTGCCTCCTGCCTCATTCCACTTACAGGGAGTAGGCAAGATGGATAGTAAATTGGCCATAAACACTGAGGAAAATGACCTTACAATCCACAAAATGCATCTTTTTTTTTTTTTTGTAAAAGGATTGCTACTACTTTACTTGTCAGCTCTGGATCTCCAAATGTGGTGGCTCCCTCCTCTTTTTTTTTTCTTATTTTTCTTTGAGGAGTGTACCATTTTTTTATCTTTATAAATTAGTTAAGGGAAATGATGCACTTGCCCATTTTCTACAGACCTAATCGATTTTTACCTAATCAGTTTTACAGAAAGTATTACATGGAAGAAGAGATAGGGGCCAGGAAAGCAAGAGGGACATTGGTGAGTGGGGTAAGAATCCCAGTAGCCCTGGGAAAGGTGTCTCCACTTCCACATCTGGCTTTTCTAGGAGGCATCTGTGCTAAATGACCTGGGATTGTGTTGGATGGCATACGACTGAAAGTTCAAAGAAACCAATTTATAATAAGTTTACAGTTTAGGAAAAAGAATTCCCTTTCACCTCATCCCCCTGCAATAAGGAAAAGAAAGAGCCCAGTATCACCTAATTATCATGGAAATTATTTTACTCTCATATGAAGGGAATCTGGAGGAAGGAAAGCCAGGGCTGGTGTGGCTGCCTTTTGATCCCTGGGAGCACACTCTTGCCTTCAGACTCCTTGATCTTTAGTGCACAGTTTCCATCACTGAGGCTGCCTCATGGGCTAAGATGGCTGTTGAAGCACTGATCCTCGCATCCACATTTCAGGCAGGAAGCAGAAGGAAGGGCAATGGGCAAAGGGGCTGTGTCTTGCAGCCGAGCCAGCCTCCCTTTGCTGCAGAGGAGGCAGGGAAAGGGGGTATTTACTGGGAACATCGCTGCCCCTCCTCCAAATTGAGGGTCTTGGCTCCAAGGATGAAAGCTGGAAAGGATAGGTGGATCAGTGCTTCTTGAACTTTTGCATGCATCAGAATCACCCAGAAAGATGTTAAAACTCACTCTGCAGGGCCCCACCCCCAGAGATTTGGATTCAGTAAATCTGGGGTGGAGTCTGAAGAATCTGCGTTTTTTAACAAACTCCCAGGTGACATAGATGGTGTCAATTCTCAAGCCATATTTTCAGTAGCACTGACACTCTTCCAATAGGTAGTACTTTCATTTGTCAGGGAAGTTCTATTGCTCTGATAACTTAAAACCAACCCAACCAGAAGCTCACAAAAACTAGCAACCCATGAAAAATGATCACCATTTCCCTAGAGCTCTGAGACAACTAGTGGTAGTGCAACAGTAACCCAAAAATGTCAATGAAAATATTTCCTTCCCCAGAAACTGCTTGGTTTCACTCAGGTCCTGTCCTTATGGGTCTGCGTCTGGTTGCAGGGCTTGAAGTATTTTGGAAGCTTAGCAAAAGGTGAGCCCTTTCCCCTGGGGGTTGGTGATCTTTGTTTTGACCATTTCCACCTGGTGAAGATTTTCATAGACAAATATGCTTGTGGCATCTTGTAATTCATTGTGTCTTATGATGGGCCTCTGATTCTATGAGCTTCCCCCTAGCTAGGGATCCACAGGGGTGATCAAGATGTGACTGGATGTGAACCTGACCTGCTGACAGTCCACCTGAACTTGCCTAGAAATGTCTCTTGAAAAGGATGAAAAGCCTCCTCCTTCAGACAAGGAAGACAGAGTGGGGTAAATTTATCCACACAGATTCCATTCAAAAACAAATTTACAGAATGCAGAATGGCTACTGTGTGTCTTGTGCTATGCTAGTTCTCTCTCTCTACGTGGACTTTGACCCTGTCCAAAACACTGTGCTTTTGTGCGTAGTTGTGTCACATTTAGGCCCAGCCCTAAGAACAGTTTGAAAATAAATCACATACAGCCTTTGATTGTGAGGCAAGCTTAAAGTACATTTTGTTTGATTTGCAGAGGCATGGTGAGGAATTTATATGCATGGCTGTTGTGGCAGCAGTGAGATTTCCAAACAGATGAATGATGAAATGAAACAGACTGAAGCTATCTCACAAATGTTAAATGGAGAAATAAAAGTTGTTATAGTCATTGCTAATGACAGAATGAGCAAGAGATTTATTTAGCAGGACCATACTATGCCCCTTGGAAGGTTCAGTTTATGAGCTGGAGCACAAGGATTTACTGTCATTTCACCTGAAAACACACATTTAGCTGTCCATTTACCTTTAGTCCTACTGACTCAAAATACTTTCAAATTTCAGAAACCATTAATATGTATTCCTTTAGAAAGCAAAGCTCTTTCAGAAACTGTCCTCTACCAAAGTTAATGTGGTCACCACATTTGATGATTTTGCTAGGTAGGGAGGTTTATTTAATCACAGCTACTGTCACTCAGGAGGATGAGCCATTCAAAAAAGATGGCCCTGTCCTCCGCTTCTTGCCTACCACATATAATCTCAGTAATTCAGATTTCTCTAAACCAGCATTAGTGATCATTTCAATAGGGTATGAACAAAAGGCTTATAAAAATAGCTTTCCAGCTTGCCACCAAAAATGCAAAAAATGGTAAGTATGTGAGGTAATGCATGTGTTAAGTAACTTGATTTAGTCACCCTACAATGTGGGTGTGTATATATACAGACATATGTATATATACACATTGTGTTGTACACCATAAATATATAGAAATTTTACTAGTCAATTAAAACTACAAATAAAGTGGCTTTCCAGAAAAATTAGATATTGGACTCTATTACAAAGGAATTGCATAAAAATACTTACAAACATAACTATAAGCAGTTGATGAGCAAATTACAAATGACTGTTTTTTATTAAAGCATTCTTCCAAAAGAAAGGGAAAGCAAATTCCATAGACATCCAAAATACTGAAAGTGACAAAACAATACTTCTTTAAAATGTATTTTATAACATATTGATTGATATTCTAATGGTTTTAAGTAGGATAATTTTCCAAAACCTAAGTGCTACATATTTTACAGTGGAAATATCAACCTTATCATGAGCTAAAGATTTGCAATCAGAATGTTGGTAGTGCATTGCTAAGTTATGACAAGTGTCATAGGACAAGGATATTTGGTAGGTATCCTTAAATATATAGATGCTTACCAGTAGGTTTAATAGATGATTTCTGAAAGGTAACCCAAGTTTTTATTTCATTTTTTTATTTTTACTTTTATTTTGTTTTTTTGAGACAGAGTCTCACTCTGTCATCCAGGCTGGAGTGCAGTGACGCGATCTTGGCTTGCTGCAACCTCCACCTCCTGGGTTCAAGCGATTCTCCCACCTCAGCCTCCCAAGTAGCTGGGATTACAGGCATGCATTACCATGCCTGGCTAATTTTTGCATTTTTAGTAGAGACAGGGTTTCGCCATGTTGGCCAGGCTTGTCTCGAACTCCTGACCTCAAGTGATCTGCCCACCTCAGCCTCCCAAAGTGCTGGAATTACAGATGTGAGCCACTGTGCCCGGTCCCAACTTTTTAAAATTAAATTTTGGGGAAGTTCATGGAGATATTTTTGACATATAAAAATAATTTTAAAAACCCTTCCATAGTGTGTGCATATATACACACAACTTTCGGTTTAATATACTTGCCATGCATTAGTCAGTTTCGATTCAGGTTACATAAGGGATAAAATATAAAAAGACGTTTTAAAGTTTGAAATATGTGCTAAGTAGTCAGAGAGAGATTTGGCAGTTTTGCCACATTTCAAATGGGTCAAACATTAAAATAACTTATCCATGAATCTCAGGTTTCAAGGAAGGAGGCATATCTAAGGCTATTTTTTTGTGTGTGAGATTTGGTCTCAGTTTTTTGGTCCATCTGAATCCTGGAGGCCCCCAACTATACCAGACCAAAAGCGTGTCTCTGTTTTTTGTTGTTACTTCTCTGTTCTTGATGTAATGAGTTAAGTAGATGAAAGAGATTAAGGGGCAGGGAAGGGCTCTTAGAAGTTTAATGGTTCAACTTTCCATAGTGATTCATGCTTGTGAATCTTCTTCCTCTTCTATTTCAAAGTAGCCTAAACTTGGAAATTTCAAATTAATCTTTGGGCTCCAAAGAGCAATTAACAGGATTAACAGGTTTCATTCTCTCTAGTGGGAGGTGGCCTAGACAGGTGCCCATTTTGGGGAGAGGTGAGAGTACTCAGATGTGGGTGACTATTCCTGTTCCTCCCTGAATGTCAGGCCAGTGGTCTTGAATCATTCCCACAGCAACTGCTACAAAAGTGACTATCTTAATCCTTTGACTAGATGGGATACTTCTAGCTTTTCAGAAGTGAGCTGTTGAGTAGTAATGTCCGCTACAACAATACGCTCCCGGAATGGTGGTTCCTAAGAGCAAAGTCAATTAGTACAATTTCTCCAGGTATCCAGCTATCTCCAGGTGTGTGGTCCCATGAAGCACTCTAAGAACTGTAAACAATACTTCATAGGTATAGAAGGCATTTGTAATACTGTTGGTTCAAATGTGCTGACATGTAGCCAGTGGAGGAAGATGTTTCTTTGGAAGCCTGCCATCTTTCTGTAATGCACCTTCAACCTGAGGTGATTAAGAGTCATTATATTTCCCAGTCCTAAGTCATATTGACCAGTTCTGTGGTCCTATGACTAAGTGGAGGACAAAATCACAGGCTGTGAGTCATGAAAAGGGGGTGCAGGTTATAGGCAAAGGAACTCATTAGCCAGTTTACAATGACTCATCAACTGACCAGATATAGCTTGACCGTATGTCCATGTAGAGTTGCTCATATTAGTCTGTAAATAATTCTATGCATAGTGAATGCAGCTACTGAATTATTAAACTGAGGCTACAAATGTGAACTGACAAAACCCACCTTTGGTCTCTCTTCATATTTTTCATGCTGTCATTTCTCTCTCCCTTCAGATGTTTTTCCATCTGACTGTCACTGGATAGTGGAATTGCTCTGATTACCGATGTCTTTTTTGTTCTTCGGTATATTAAAAGAGTAGTAACAGTTGATCTGGTGACTGGTGAATACGGTTTAATCTTTAATACCTTGTGATCCAGATACTTCGCAAACACACATGAAATTTACTAAATGACCAGCACTGCGATAAAGACTTTTAAAGCCTATCCCCTTTAACCTTCATAATAACCTAATGAGTAAGTGTTATTTTCTTCCTTTTAGAAATAGGGAAACTGGAGCACGGGAAAGTTACTTGCCAAAGACCAGTATCTACAGACCGAGTATACCTTATCCCAAATGCTTGGGACCACAAGTGTTTTGGATTTCCAGTTTTTAAAGATTTTGGGATACTGGCATTATACCTACCAGTCGAGCATCCCGAGTCTGAACATTTGATATCTAAAATGCTCCAATGAACATATCCTTGGAGTACATGTTGGCGCTCAAAAAGTTTTGAATGTGGGAGCATTTCAGATTTTTGACTTTTGGATTTGGATTTGGAATGCTCAACCTGTTTTCAGAGTCAGAACCAAGGTCTGAATGCTCATCACCTGGCATATAGTATGGTATAATCATCCCACCAAACTTATTCCAAAAGAAGCCTGAGTCATCTGCTGCAGATGCTTCTGGGCCACTAGGCCAATGTTAACCAAATTGTTATAGATACCATCTTAACTGTAGAGGATCCCACAAGACTGTGACCTAATAAAACCCTCATTTTCCCTATGCATCGTGACTAACACAGTATGTGATACATTGTAGGTCTCAATAGATGATGAATAGACAGATGAATGAGCACATGAGTTGAATGGTGAGGAGCAAGTGAAGTGTCATATTTAAAAGAGTTAATTCCCAGATTGATTCAAATGCGGACCTAACACTGCAGCTGTAACTCTGGGTCCGGGTCTTGGTGGCTCCTGCTTTGCTGAGCTTTAAAACTTTAGTAACTGGATGATGGTGAGATCTGGGGGGTCCAGAGGAGGAAACTGGTTCTGGAGTGGTGATGCTGGTTGTCAGAGGGCTGAGGGTGGTGGCCTTTTGCGAACTGGTATGGAAACATTTCAGTATTTTAACAAGTATGGAAGTAACAATATGCATTTTCCAAATAGAAACCTTGGAGGCCAGGTGCAGTGGCTCACACCTGTAATCCCAATATTTTGGGAGGCGAAGGCAGGTGGATCACTTGAGGTCAGGAGTTCGAGACCAGTCTGGCCAACATCGTGAAACCCCATCTCTTCTAAAAATACAAAAATTAGCTGGGCGTGGTGGCACATGCCTGTGATCCCAGCTACTTGGGAGGCTAAGGCAGGAGAATCTCTTGAACCTGGGAGGTGGAGGTTGCAGTGAGCTGAGATGGTATGTGAGTCTTGATTGGACCCAAGAAAGAGAATGCACTCCAGCCTGGGTGACACCGTGAGATTCTGTCTCAAAAAAAAAAAAAAAAGAAAAAGAAAAGAAACTTTGGGCGCCACAACAAGTCAGTGCCAGTGCAATATCCTCACTTGATGATGTTTCCAAGCTCCTACTGAGGCTGCTGAGACACATCAATAATTGAAAAACTTTATGAAGTTGGGTTTTGTTTCAACCAGGTATACTTTTTTGCTTTATTCCCATACCAACACTAGAGGGGAGTAGCTACCTTAAAGATGTAAACAAGGTTTCTCCAAGGTTGGCCAGCCCTCTCTCCCCGCCTCTGCCAAGGGGAATGAATGGCTTTTGTGAAGCCTGAGTATTGCCCCTCTGTTGTTTACAATGGGTCTGAATGTGGAGATGATTCCAGAAGGCATTTGCTGGAGGGCCTGGGATGTCCTTTAACCATGGATAATATGTTCTTGTCTGAAAGATGGAAACTTTCCCATCAACTTTAGAGGAATTGTAGATTCAGCAATCATTTATTAAACATGGGGATGGGAACACCCTGCACCATCTTAGCAGATGACTGGCTTTTAACCCATGCTTATTTAATTGGGACTTCACCATTTACTGTTGCTAGTTAATTTTATATAGGCAAAAAATTTCTTGGTGTCCCCTGGGATTCTGTAAGAACAATGTGCTATGAACGAGAACTCAGAAGGGAGTGGTGGTTTGTGTATTCATAAGGTGTCTACTCAAAGATTGAACTCTTCCATACATTGGCTGAAAGTTCCTGGCGTTAACTCTATTAACTAGTCACTGTCCTAGCTGAGCTCAGGGGAGCAGATGTTTTCAGCACAACGGATCCATACAAAGGCAGTAAAAGATACTAGGAGAAGCTCAGTTTGGAAGCCCTGAAGGTCTTGGCTCCAGCCTTAACTTCTGTGACCCGAGGAAAGGCTGTGAGAGCCTGTACTGGTTGCTTAACCTCATGTTCCTTATCTTTAAAACAGAAGAGGCAGACACAATGGCTGTAGGGTCTCTCCAAGTTTTGATTTCTACAGTAAGAACAATATCACTTGGGTATGCATATAAAGGAAGATGCAGAAATATAATTTCCTGTATGTGAGTCTTGGTAGGTCACAAGAAAGGAAGTGCATGCCATGTGAGCTGTTTCGTTTGGAGACACTTGACAGGGTGCACCGTGCTTTGATTACTCCTCACCAGTGGTTTCCACAGAGGGAGTGAGGAGCAGGTGATCTGCCAGTGTAATATGAAAGGCAGTCTAGGCTCAGGGCTAGCTTAAAGGAAAAAGGAAAGGAGGTATCCACAGGGAAAATGGAGTTAGTTTTATATTCAAATCTTACCTGAGATGCCAACAAAGTAATGACAGAAAACTACATTTAGCTATATCAGTGGAGGCTAAAAGAAGATAATCAGAGAGACCAGGAAGCAACCTACTGCAGAAGGAGACAGAGAGAGGGAGGGAGGGAGGGTAAGAGAGAAGGCAGGGAGAGAGAGAGAGAGAGAGAGAGATGAAGAGAGAGAGAAGGAGAGAGAGAGAGGGAGGGAGAGAAAAAAGAGAGACACAGAGAAAAAAGAGACAGAGAAAGGAGAGACAGAGGGAGAGAAAGGAAAGGAGAGAGAGATACGGAGAGAGAGAAAGAGAAAAAGTGAGAGAGAGAAAGAAGGAGAGAGAGGGAGAGGAAGGGAGAGGGAGAGAAAGAGAGACAGAAAAAGAGAAAAAGGGAGAGAGAAAACAGAGAGGGAGAAGGAGGGAGGGAGGGAGAGAGAAAACAGAGGGAGAAGGAGGGAAGGAGAGAGAAAAAGACGGAGGGCAAAGAGGGAGAGAGGGGGCGTGGGAAGATGGGGGAGGGGGGAGGGGGGTAGCGAGATGGAGAGGGAGAGGGAGAGGGAGAGGGAGAGGGAGAGGAATTGATTTGTGGTTGGAAAGTCCTGGGTTTAAATCTTGGCTCCACATGGGTAAGCATGGGCAGGTGAGGGAGGTCCCTGAGCCTCCTTTTTCTCACCTGTTGATCATAAACGTGAGTTGCCTCTCCTCTCCTTCTTTTTCCTCGAATCTATAGTTCTAAGGAAAAAAAGTGTTTCATGTTTCATGCATTCAATAGAACCTTTTCCCCCTGGTGCTGAATAAGTAGAAAAGGCACCAGAAAGTGTAGTGAAACAATGAGGGTACTCTAAATCTGGCTTGAAGGGACTTCACCATTTCCAGAATGTTCCACAGCTAAAGATGAGCACATAGAGAAGGAGACCAGAAAAGACAGATGGACGAGGGACCTGGAAATTATTTTCATGTGAGTCCTGGCATGTTTCCTTAAATGGACCTTCCTGGCATTAGTTTGCATGAAAGAATTACTTTTCACTGGAGTGGAACAGACACCAAATAGCAATGGTGATGATGTGGAAGGATCACCTCCAGTGGCTTTGTAGGGGGTAGTAATAACAATGTGGTGAACCAGGGAGGGAAGAAGAACATGGAAAAAACACTTATAAGCAAATGTTTGTCACTCCTTGTGAACTTTCAGAAATAACCAGGTGAAACCCCTAATGGAATTAGAAAACCTTTATTAATAGCCAGGGAAAAGCACTAGGAATCAGAGGTGATTACTGTAAATGAAACCCGGTTTACAGGTGACCACATGCTATGTAAAGAATGAAGGAAATTGGGATTTATTCCATGAAATAGAGATGTAGGGAGACTGAATGAAGTTTAGCCAAATTATGCCTCTTTCAAAATTCTGTTTTTCAGGTCTCCTTGAGTCTGAGTTAATACGTGAGACACCAATAGGCTGGTTTAGAATTACATGTCTTTATGATTTCATCTTTATGCATTTACTTTTTGGGGTTGCCTCATATTAAAGAACTTCAGCTTCATTTTGTTAAAGTAACTTCAGCAAGTGAAAACAGACTATTCACTAATCTTGCATAAAAAAATCAATATTGTATTTGCATCGACTTCCCAGATCTAATTTACACTGCATATATGGTATCCCCCAGGGAAGCTTAGCCCAAAGGAAAGAAGTTGAAGAGAAGAGGAAGAGGATGACTAGAATGAGGAGGACAGAAGAACACAGAAAGGGAGGAGGCCAGGTTGTGGATCAAGGCCAGGTCTGAAGGGGACAGCTGGTGGTACACATAGAAGCAAGAGGAAGGTCATCATGAGAAATTCTAGGACTACAGAAGGAGGGTGTGTTTAGAGGTTCTGATTCCTCCAACAGAGGGAAACAGAAAAAGTCCAGAATCTTAAATAATGGGCTTGGGTCAGCCTCATGTATTCCATCAGGTCAGAGGGAGACAGGGTGTGTGTCTGAGGATCCAGGCAGAGTTTCAGGTGATGTAAATCAAGCCCAGTTGATAGTAGTTGAAGAAGATTCTAGAGAAGGAAACAGGAAATTGCATCTCTTGGTCAGAAATGGGCAGTCAGGTCTTTACTACTATACCCTCAAGAAATGACTGAATTCCAGAACGGCGTCTTCCTACCTCTGCCCTACCCATTACTTACTCTCTTGCAGTGTATGAGATACTTCCTGTGCACCACCCCACGTGCTCTTGGCTTTGCCTCTTACTTAAATGGCTGCTGCTGTGGCAATCAATCTA